>NW_010288974.1:3228-23850 GCF_000700745.2 Antrostomus carolinensis | reverse complement strand
AAAAAAAAAAAAAAAAAGAGATTTTAAAGATTTAAAGATTTCTACCTGCAGGAGCAATTAAATTTTTGCCCCTATGTTACCAAGACTCTTAGTAGAGCAGATAATTTATGTCAAGAAGGTGACTAGCCTCTTGGCAGAGGTAAGGGAAGTGGAGGAGCAGAGTCTAGGGACAAATTCAGGGAGGCAGAAGTTTGATCCCTCTATAGAAGAGAAATTGTAGAGAAGCCTCTGAGGCTGAAGCAATGCATTCTCATCGAGAAACCTTGAAAAATCTTTCGGTGTGTTGGCAGGAAGCACAGAAATACATTGGCAGCTGCAGCGACGCCATTTAAAAACCCAGTTTCTGGCCAGCAATGTGCTTTTCTTCTACAATTTTAAGTTTTCTGTGCCAAGCCTGGTATTTTTTTTTTCCTCCAAACTCATTTTTATTCTCAGAGCTGAATTAAGATTTCTATTTTGCTTTGCAGTGAGCAGCAGTACCACATTATAAACACAAAGTCATGCAAATATACTAACCGGCACTGATTACAAACGCTGCTCCTGGGGGCTGGTTTTCAGCCAGCAATTTTGAAGATAGAGTGTATTAGTGACTGGATGTTGCCAGTTCACAAGCTAGAGTAAATAAATGAGTGTCTCATTAGAGAAAAAAAATATACATATATTTATTTTCTTCTCTTTGAACTCATCATTTAAGGCTAAATCAATTTATGGAGCTAAATGAGAATGATGGAAAAAAAAAAAAAGAATATGGAGGTGGCTTATAATATACAATGAAAGTTGGTTTAGTTTTATGCTTTCTAATCCAGCATCTGGTATGGATCTCAGGCCAGGGTCTCCATTGGAAGACATTGGAAAACCATGCAACTACACATCATAGAATCATTGAATCTTCAAATGGTTTAGGTTGGAAGGGACCTTAAAGCTCATCTAGTTCCAACCCCCCTGCCAGCAGCAGGGACACCTTCCACTAGACCAGGTTGCTCAAAGCCTCATCCAGCCTGGCCTTCAACACTTCCAGGGAGGAGCAGCCACAGCTTCTCTGCCCAGCCTGGGACACTGTCTCACCACCCTCACAGCAAACAATTTCTTCCTCACATCTCAGCTCCATCTCCCCTCTGCCACTTTCAAGCCATCACCCCTTGTTCTGTCACTCCCTGCCCTTGGCCAAAGTCCCTCCCCACCCTTCCTGGAGCCCCTTCAGGTACTGGGAGGCCACTAGAAGGTCTCCCCGGAGCCTTCTCTTCTCCAGGCTGAACAGCCCCAACTCTCTCAGCCTGTCCTCACAGCAGAGCTGCTCCAGCCCTCGCATCATCCTCCTGGCCTCCTCTGGACTGGCTCCAGTAGGTCCGTGTTCTTAATATGTTGGGATAATCTGTTTGACAAAAATAAAAAGGACCATCCACTGATAAAAAATATCTTCTGTAAGCAAGAGGAAAAGTAGAAGCATGTGCTCTAATAATGCTTTGCAAAAACCTAAACTATGAAAAAGGATCCTCAGAAAAGTTTGTTGCAGGAAGCAGTGATCTGGAAAGTAGGTGGCAGACAGTCAGATGAACAAGACTTCTCTGCACAATGATCCAGTCCAAAATGGATGATGAAATACTTGGACACAAATACAGGGAACTATTGAGGAGCAAAGAGGTTCTGTTGCATTGGTACTGTGGTGGTTTAGCTGCAGCTGGGCTAAGAACATGCGGCTGCTCACTCATTCCTCTGCTCTCCAGTGGGATGTGGAAGGGAAAATATAACAAAAAGACTTGTGGACTGGGATAAGGACAGGGAGGGCTCACTCACCAATTCCAGTCAGAGGCAAAACAGACTCCACTTGGGGAAGGAAAAAATCAATTTAACCCATTACCAACCAATAAGAGTAGGATAGTGAGACATAACAACCAGATCTGATAACACCTTCCCCCCACCCCTCCCTTCTTCCTGGGTTCAAATCACTTTGCTCCCCATTTCTCTACCTTCTCCCCACCAGCAGTGCAGGGGGACGGGGAATTGGGGTTGCAGTCAGTTCATTACATGTTGTGTCCGCTGCTCCTTCCTCCTCCGGGAGCAGACTCCTCACACTCTCCTCTACTGTGGTGTGGGGTCCTTCCCATGAGATGCAGTTCCTCACAAACTGCTCCAGTGTGGGTCCATCCCGTGGGCTACAGTAGTTCAGGAACAGACTGCTGCAGCACATGCTTCCCATGGAGTCATGGAGTTCTTGAGGTGCCGCCCTCTGCTCCAATATGGGGTCCTCCATGGGCTAGAAGTGAAGCTCTGCTCTGGCACACCTCCTCACCCTGAGCCCCTTGTTGTGGTGTGAGCTACTGAGCCACACCCACTCCACCATGGAGTCCTCCATGGGCTACAGGTGAGTATCTGCTCCACCTTTAACCTCCATGGGCTGCAGGGGAATCTCTGCTCCAGCACACCTCCTCCTCCTTCCTCAATGACCTGGGTGTCTGCATAGTTGTCTCTCTCACATCTCCCTCCTCTCTCCTCTGCAGGTTATTGTCTTTGTTGATGTTGTTGTAGCTCAACTGCTCTTTCCCCTTCTTAAATATGTATTCCCAGAGGCACTTCACCATTGCTGACTGGCTCAGCATGGGCTGGAGGTGGGTCCACCTTGGAGCTGGGGAAGCTTCTCAAAGCTTCTCACAGGAATCATTGCTGTAGCTCCTTCCCCCATTACCAAAAAACCCCACCACACAAACCCACCACAGGTACTTAGTCCTGACACAAGTGTAACTGGATTACTGCATTATGTCCCTTGTCCATAGCTCCAGAAGTTTAGTAGGTTAAACAAGACTTATACTGGAACCAAATAAATGTTGAAAATATGCCTGGGTAGCAACAGACTGCAGGAACACAATGTAGGTAATTTAGAAAGAGATTAAAAGATGACTTGATCATAACGAGTAAGTACTGACACGGGGAATAGAAATTAAGATAATGGGCTCTTGAGTCTTTCAGGCCCATATGTAACAAGATCTAGTGACTGGAAGCTGAAACTAGACAAATTAAGAGTAGAAATAAAATACAGGCCTGATGATGAGAGGAAATTAACCAATTTAATCCACCCACTGACTGGGTGTTGGGAAACATATAAATACATATATCACTGGAAAGATGTAAACCAGTGAGGTTATTTTTCCAAAAAACCCATGCTGATTATTTTATGAAGATCTTCTGACTAGTAGCACACAGATAGTTTGCAGGATAACCTCAGGTTAAATAATCTAGGATAATAATAAGTAAGGATAACCTCAGGTTAAATAATCTATGAGTTCCTGACTGTCTCTGGTGATTAAGATGTGAAGATACAAAAACAGTTATAGATCCCTCTGCTTTGGACTGGTTGGAACTAGTCTTGTTTATAAACCACGTAAAAGCTGCAGAGATTTTTCCCAATTACTTGCCCCAAGACCTTTCCTCACCACCTTCCATCACAGGAAGGAAGAAGTGGGATGGAGTCCTTCACAATGACTCCTCACACCCAGGCATCCTTCACCTGGGATGTGTCATTTAAGAGGAGCCAGAAGAGTAAGATAAGAAAGTAATTGTGCAGCCATCGCTGAAACACAAGGCATTGTAGTCCCGGAGATTGGCAGAGGTTAATTAAAAGTGTGAATTTCAAATTATTCCATTAAACTGGTACAAATCTCATTTTGAACACTCATTTTTCATTCTAAAACCATGGGCTCTAATTTAGTTTAAGGAACAGTGTTCAAGTAACCTAAGATGGGAACTGTTTCAACCCCAAATGCATATATTTGGTGTGTGAAGGTGTGAATCGCTTCAGTGGTTTGAGCAGCCTAGGGTGAAAAAATATGTATCTTAAACCTCACAGTCTTGTGAAAAAGAGAGATGTGTGCAATTAATTTTTTTAATTAGTGGGTTAATTTTGCTCTCCTCCTTTGTCTACCTTTCCCACCCAAATTACGTGTACTTCAAGCATATGTCAAAGCCAAGATTTCCCTGATCTCTGTGAGTGGAGAGCTAGTTCTTTCTGTACTTCAGGTCACTTGCAGGGAAGGTAACCAACCAGAGAAAATTGTTTTTCAACAACTTTTGAGATTTTAACATTATTTTTTAAATTACACTGGAGTGTAAGCATTTCACAAGCTACATTTGGCCAACAAGCTATTTCAAGTCCTAAAGCTCTGAAGCTTTTGAGTTGCTTAGGCTTCTGTGGTGGAAGAGACCCTCAAGACCCTGAAGAGACCTTCAAAAACTAAAAAGTGGTAATCATTCAGATAATACTTGGCTTTCCATGGACTTGGATATTTAACATTCAACTGAAGATTCGTGGGTTTAATGGGATTTCTTGTCTCCAGTTACTCATAGCTTTTATTTGCTCAGTCTGTGCCCTGCAATAATTGTTTTGGAAAGGAAGTTGGAGCTTTTTCCATTAGTCAAAGAAATGAAAGTCCTCGATCTGTTTTATTTTGGAAAAAAAAAATAAAGCCAGACTTTAAGGGCTTTCTGTTGAGTCAAATTTACACTATGTTCTTGTTGCTCATACAAAATGTTTCAAGGGTCATTTTCAGTACAGCTGGAGTGGCTTGTTAGGCACAATCCATGCTTAAAATGTCTTGACTGAAATTGTTTCTACCACCACATTTCCGTGCAGCAGCTTTTCAGCTACTTCATTTAAAGGAAATATTTTGTGTGGGTGCAAGTGCAACGCAAATGGTCTGTTACATCCTATTTCTTTTCCAACTTGGCTTCAGGAATGGAGCAAGGGGTACATTATGGCAGCTCTTATGATTCATCAAAGGCCACCTTTTATTCTGAAGTAGAAATTGAAAGATTTCTCTGTACTTGGAGATGCAAAAACTAAATTTATCACTGGCTCAGCAATAGGGAAACCTATTTCATCTCATTGGAGAAAGATTGAAAAGAGTGATTTTCATTTTATTACATAGTGGAGGACATTTAATCCAAGAGAATTGTGCCAGTCCTACATGCACTCATTGAACATTGTTTAGGATTTTTGATTTGTGGTTTACAAAATAACCTGTGGGTTATTCTGCAGATTAACTCAGGAATAATGTTTGGAAATGTGTCACAGAATTTTGGTGCTTCCTGTAAGTGAGAGAGAAGCTGAACACGAGCAGACAATGTGCGCTTGCAGCCCAGAGGCCAATAACCGTGTCCTGGGCTGCATCAGGAGAAGCGTGTCCAGCAGGTCGAGGGAGGGGATTCTGCCCCTCTGCTCCGCTCTTGTAAGGCCCCACCTGGAAGGAGCCTCCATCACAAGAGAGACCTGGAGTAGCTAGAACAAGTCCAGAGGAGGCCACCAGGATGATCTGAGGGCTGGAGCGCCTCTCCTATGAAGACAGGCTGAAAGAGTTGGGGCTGTTCAGCCTGGAGAAGAGAAGGCTCTGGGGAGATCTTATAGCGGCCTCCCAGTACCTGAAGGGGCTACAAGAAAGCTGGGGAAGGACTTTTCATAAGGGCAGTTAATGACAAAACAAGGGGAAATGGGTTTAAACTGAAAGAGGGGAGGTTTAGATGAGATATTAGGAAGAAGTTCTTCACTGTGAGGGTGGTCAGACACTGGAACAGGTTGCCCAAGGAAGTTGTGGATGCTCCTCCCTGGAAGTGTTGAAGGCCAGGCTGGATGAGGCTTTGAGCAACCTGGTCTAGTGGAAGGTGTCCCTGCTGCTGGCAGGGGGGTTGGAACTGGATGAGCTTTAAGGTCCCTTCCAACCCAAACCATTCTCTGATTCTGTGTAAGTATCATAGCTGTAGGTGACCATGGGAAAGATTTAGAGAATTCAAATGTCACTTCTGAGAAATATATTCAAAATTGTCTAACCCAATAGATAAAAGTTTATTTTATAAACCTTTTTTTTGCAAAAGTTAGTGCATCTTTCCAATACTACAACAAGGGAAAAAAAAAACCCCATGGTGTTTTGCATTATCCAGTGCACTGCCGTGACAATTAAAACAGGAATTAAGGGAGAACCAGCATTTATCAGCAGGATGACTTGTTGCACAGTGCTGGTTTTATTTTGAGGAAAAATCAGTAATAGTTTAATACAGTTAAATCTCTTGGGAGAAGGTAGATGCTCTTGCAGTTCAGACATTATATTATCCACAAGAAGACCTGATTTCCATTCTGAGTTCTGCTATTGATATCAACAGTGGAAATCAATTGTATTAAGCTGAAGGCACCTAATTATTGCATCTCAGAAACACTCTACAGAAACATAGACCTCATGAGCTGCATCACGCATACGGTGGCTCTCGCATGCCCTGATCTGTTCAAATTGCTGCCAATGCTGTGCACAGATTTCTCAAATCAATCAAAGCAATACAATACAGAATATCAAATCAATGCAATAAACACATCACACTTCTGAGGCTCTGGACTTGCTCTGCACACTGGGACTGGTCCAACAGAGAGGATGGAGGGGACTTTTGGAACTTTTGGGCATGAATCACAGAATCTTAGTGGTTGGAAAAGATCTTTAAGATCATTGAGTCCAACCATAAACCTAACACTACAATTCCACCTCTAAACCACGTCTCTGAGCACGTCATCTACCCGTCTTTTAAATACCACCAGGGAAGGTGACTCCATCACCTCCCTCTGCAGCTTGTTCCAATGCTTGACCACCCTTTGGGTGAAGAGGTTTTTCCTCGGATCCAATCTCAACCTCCCGTGTCCCACCTCCAGCTCTCCTGTCAATGTCTCCCACTGAGATCTGCCACTTAACTCACCAGAGCATCACACTGTTCACTCACAGTGAGTTTTAGGCTACTAATACCTGCAAATCTTTCCCATATTATCAAAGTTTCTTTAATACAGGGAACAAAACCAGGTACTGAGATGATGCCAACAGTGACATCTACTAAAGGTGCAGATGTTCAGCTGGACATACATTCACCTGACCATCCAGTTTTCCAATTTGCATGGCATATTGATCACAGATATGCAACCTGCTGATCAATATATTTTTGTATTATGCATTATACATGTTGATCACCTGCATTTTTTGTTATTAATAAAGAAGGTTCTCAGAGTTTCTGTTTCCCACCTCCTGTTGAGACAATAAACCATAGCAGAACATAGATGCTGTAGGCTCTTCAAGTGCTACGACTGTAAGTGTGAAACACTGACAAATAAAATAATGTAACTGACATTTGACTCATTGGGTCACATTTCATTTCACTTAAGAAAATAAATAAGTTATGACAGTTCTGTTCATGCAGAAACAAAGTTGTGCTGTCTCAGGAAATGGGTGTTCACACACAGTGATGGTTTCTGTCAAACGTATGCAAAATGTAGAAATCAGCAGAGCTGATTTGACATTAATTACATGTTTAATTTTTCCTACAGTAAACTGCAGAGTGAATAAAAAACTCTAAAAGGGGGGAAGTGAAATCCCACTTTCATTGCCTCTCAAATACAGTCAAAATTGAGTCTGTTTGCAATCACTGAAATCTGGCTGTATGCAGAAAAAGATGGTGATACTGCAGTGACATCCCTCACTTGTTCTTCAGTGATGTGGGTTCAAAATCTGTTCTTCCATATATTTGGAGCATGGCTTTGTAAAAAAAAACTATTACAGCATAATAAGCTATACATCAATGGACATTAATCACTCTTTGCACTGAATCTCTAGCTGGAAATATGACATTGGGACTCTTCCTTTCTCCCAGTGTTCTTGGGTTCTGGTGGAATTTTCAAGGCTTCTTAATTGCCTAGATGTTGTTTGATCATTATTAGTTTCCAAAAAACATATTGCATCTCTAATTGATCACCTTAACATCTAAATCCCCTTAAAATTGTCCTGTAAATAGCTCTAAAAATACAATATCCATCATCAAGCACAAAAGCATTTTAAATATTGAGAGGACTGGCTGAAATTTATCTGGGAACATTCATGGATTTAGCAGGTACAACATCAAAGTTTTCAGCTGCTATCACCCTCCTCTGTGTGGAGCATAGGAGAGAGGCCAAAAGGCTTTGAAAGATCAAAAAGCATTGCTGTATTAAAAAAGAGGTAGGAAAAGGAAGTGAAACCATGGGTCAGATAATTTGCATATCTGGAGATAACCTGGAGAATCACAGAATCAGAGAATGGTGGGGTTGGAAGGGACCTCAGGAGATCATCCAGTCCAACCCCCCTGCCAAAGCAGGTTCACCTCAAGCAGGTTGCAGAGGACTGCATCCAGAAGAAACTGGAATAAGAGTGGAGAAACTGGAATGAGGATGAATGTTGCAGAAACTGGAATGAATCTGACATCCTCAGTGATACTGTGCCAGAATGGAAGGTGATTTGAGAGGCACTTTGTAAACACAACCAGCCTGGACAAATTGGAGATCTTTCACCTTTTGGAATAAGCAACTGCTTATATACAAGCTGGAGAGAGCTGGATGAAGACTCTGCAAAGAATCAGAGGAGGAAACCTCAAACTGTTGGGAAAAAAATCATTTAAAAATTCATTTTGGGACACGTGCACAGGAGTACTGTGTAATAAACCTTTCCTTTTGTGCAATGATGAAGAGGTCTCAGATGCCCAGAAGCACGAAAGACATTAAATAATGAGATATAGTCCAGGGAGGAAAACAATAAAAATGAGTAGTAATCTGGAAAACGTGAATATTGAAAGAGTTTGGGTTGTTTAGTTTAGAGAACAGAAGGCAGAAGGGAGATATACAACAGCTTAAGTGTTACAAATACTGCTGAGAGGGGAAATATCCATTTTCCATATCCAGTGCAAGAAGTTATAAGTATGAATTATAGTAAGGGAGAGAGATATCAACCAGTAAGGAAGCCTTCAAAAACCAGCAGCTTAGCACTGGAGTAGGCTGCCTGGGGAGGTGGGAGCATCTCCCTCCATCAGCAGAGGTGTCTGAGCACAGGTCTGAGTAAGAGCAGCTGTGACAGTTTGAGAAGAGCTGAAACAGCCTTTGTGCAAGGAGGTGGACTAGGTGACCTCTATTATGGCTGAAAAATTAGGCTCTTAGTTTCACTGTCACTCATATTTTTCTCTGTAAAATGGGGACAAGTCATAGCAAGCCACGCTATTACCTTAAATCTGTCAAAGATTACGAGGAGCTCAGATGTTCCAGGAGCAAAGGAAGGGAGGTGTATAAGCTTCTGAGGTTGATCAGCAGCCTCTTAAAACCATGATTTAAGTGGCATGGTGCTGTTGTGATATAAGTCAGATGCTGCTGTACTGAGTTCCCTGCAGGGAATGGGACCTAATTTTTTTTCCTAAGCATTATCAAACGCAATGTCAGAGACAGTATTTGAGAAACCTACCACTGACCAAGAGTTGTGATCTTTATTTTCCTGGGACAGCATTTGCTATGAGGCCATTGGCCTCTATCCACGTGTGGTTGATGAAGGACTGTCAACTCTTACTGCATACAGGCAGCATGGAAGAATCAGTCCTGCAAAAAGGCTGCTCTTGGCAGCCAGGTGTTCCTCTTTCATGTTGGGCTCCACCAGTACTGAGAGAGAGGATTGCTAACTGGATGGGAGAATTTAAACTGGACTCCACCTCAAATAGGAACTTGAGCTGGAAATGTATTTTCTGAATTGCAAGATTGCTGAGGCAGCGGCACAAGAACGCTGTCCAAATTTGATTGTTGAGTTTTCTTGATGATAAATTATTCATTATTAAAAGTAATCAAAACAGTCCAGCAGCAATTCAAGATCCAGAAGAAAAGAAAAGAAAAGAAAAGAAAAGAAAAGAAAAGAAAAGAAAAGAAAAGAAAAGAAAAGAAAAGAAAAGAAAAGAAAAGAAAAGAAAAGAAAAGAGAAAAATTAATTTCTTTACTTTGAAACCACGTGTTCAAGACTTCAGAATGTGACAGCAGCAGTTGAGCTGTCATGGCTTCGCTTACTAGTGGTGACCTGAGTTACAGGACTTCAGTGGGTTGTAACAAAGTGATGGGTTAAGTCAAGAAATAGCTGAAATATTTGCAGCTGAGACAAAGACCCAAGAGAAAAACAAAACTTTCATGGTGGGGAAAGGCTTATCTTGTCACCAAAGCATTTTCCTCCACCTCTATCTTTTTTTCAGACTGCTGTGCTGTTATTCACAGATGCTTTAACACCAGTCCCAGCAGACCAGACCCCTTTGAAGTTACCAGTTGAAGAGAAACTAAAAGTTTTGTCAAGTGCAACACAGCAAGTCATTGGAAAAAGAAAATTCAGGTTCTCCTGCACTTGACCCAAGTCTTCTCCAACAAGACCTTGCAGTATCTTGACCACTTGCATCATTTTTTTTTTTACAAACTTTTAAATATATCTTTATTGGAGTTACAGATCTTAGAGTCAAAGGAAATTGCTAGGACCCTGTCTGACCTTCTCCCAAGCACCCATGGGAGTGCTCCAGGAAGACCCTTGTTTTCCCATGGACCTGAAACATCTCCCTTAGGTAATCTCTCTGCTTTGGTTTAACGACTTCACATGGCTGAGAATTCACTATTTGCAATATTAAGCCTCTTGCTGTTTGACAAGTTTTTCCAAACTTGAAATAAAACTCAATAACTTGGCCTCTTATCTTATCTCTGCCCTGCCAAGTATTGTTTTAAAATCTAAATACTGTGCAGGCAAGCTGTGCTGTTTGGAGATTGCTTATTCCAGGTCATATTGTTCTCCTGGTGTGATGTACTTGTTCAGCAAGAACATCTAAGGTGAGAATCTGGAATTTCAAATTAGCTGTTGAAGGTAAGGAGGGACTGTTTTCAGCACATCCTCAATGTGTCCGATTAAGGACTAGGTGCTAAAGAGGGATAAGTATCATTGTATTTAACACAGCAGCTGTCTGGGATTTGAAGATTAAAGAGCAATCTTTACAATTTAGAGGTAGTCTCCCGATTAAATACTGGATTTGGAAATGTCCTAGGCTATAATGGAAAGGTCTGTGTGGAAAAAGAAGAGAAGCCTGTCCAGTTGGTATCTAGAGTAGCATAAATTGCAGATTTTTCATGGAAGAGGTAACAAAAGAGTAATTCATTCTTATCAGATTCTTATCAGGAAATTGCCTATTTTTTAGGCAAGAATAATGCTGTGGATTTGCAGCGGCTGATAATGATGAACACCTGATCATTTATAAAAATTTGTATCATTGTGCCTTCCTGCATTGTTTCCTAACAGCCTTGTTGATTCAGCTCAAGATAGTCAGAGAGTAAACACCTTGCTAATGTGGGGAGGATGCAGTGTTCATACAGTCATGAATTATTGAATACTGATTCTTGATGTAGTTATCGAGGTATTTACTATATGTGTGGTTGGGCTAAACAAACAATGGTGTTAACAAAAGTTTCAGTGAAGCAAGAATGATTCCAGAGAGCAGAATTTATAACCCCTAAGGAATCCTGACTTTGCATCCACAATAATAGTCTCTCCACACCACGATGGGACCATGGGAACTAACAAAGTTTGCATTAGTCTGGTCCCCATGGTCACATTATCCCTTCCATAAAGTGATTTAGCTCACCCTGAGTCTCTTAACGAGGACCCAATCCTCAGTATTGCTGTACTAATAGGTACAGATCTCCAGACATCCAGCTGAAATGAGTTCCAGTTTGTCCTTATGTGTTCTTGTGCCAGTATCACTCGTTAGTTTGAGTATCTGCTCCTCTCATGGTGTATTTCTGTCCCTCCCCAGACATCTACAAAAAGCGGTGAAATCCTCTCTTCTCATTTCTTTATTAAACCTAATCCCAAACTTCTTCCACCTTCTCTTTTCAGATCCTGAGTCCTTGATGCCCTTTACAGTCTTCCTTAGACTTCCAGTGACAACCTTTTTTCTTCAATGAGCCTGTCCACAACTGCACAGAGAGGAAGTCTCACTTTGGCCTGTTTGATGATCTTCTTTAATTGGTTGTCTCCACATGCTGTAGGACTGAAGTTGTTTTTCTTCCAGCCCTACCACGTTGGTAGCTAGATGTTTGTTTCAATTCTTGTTAATTTTTGAGTGTCAGATGGGACAGATATTCTTCCTTAAGCAGCAACATCCTCTCTGGACAACCTGTTCCAGTGTCTCACCACCCTCACAGTAAGCAATTTCTTCCTCATATCTCATCTAAATCTACCCTCTTCCAGTTTAAAGCCATTTAAATCACATGTTGGGTGCAAGGTGGCTCTGTCAGACAGCTATGAGGGCTGAAGAAGCAGCCCATGGGACAGAGGTGAATCCTACAATTCCAGCTCTGTGCTGATGCTGTTTATGGACCAACAATGTGTTTCCCTGGCACTGTGTTTCTACTGTTTGCTGTTGAGGTCCTGATCCAGATCTGGAAGGCTCAGGATTGCTCCTCCTGCAGTGTTGCAAACAAGGTAAAGATGCCTTTTTGCTTCTGCTTTAAGAGAAATCTTACACTTCTATCCTTCCTACAGGCAAGATTTATGGTGCATTACAGGCTTTGAATGGTTAATAGAAAACAAATCAATTTGTGAGCTTTCTTATTGAAACTGTAATGTAATCATTCCTATAACAGATCGTTATCTCTGAGGAACAAGACTATTTTGCAAGGGCCATGATGGGTTAAGAGTAATTATCGACTAACAAAACATGCCTCAAATCTTGTACTGAGAGGCACGGTTGTCTTTTCTCTTTTCAAGAGAATTAAATTTAAGTGATTCTGTTGTACTGCTAGTGCCAAAAAAAACAAAGCATGAGATTCTTGAGAACACTGAACTCTTGGTGACCTCTCAAATGAGTACTGCACTTAGCAGTACTTGGAAGGAAAAAGAACACTGAGAACGGATCATCAGTCTAACCGTTACTGCTAAAGGCAATCCTACATAATATGGATTGCACTCACCTCTGAACCACTCCACTGGATTTCAAAGTTACAGCAATGTAAAGCCGGAGTAAAGCAGTGTCAGTCTCTCCTCCCAAGTAACAGGTGATAGGACAAGAGGAAATGGGCTCCAGTTGTGGCCAGGGCAGTTGAGATGGGGTGTGAGGAAGAATTTCTTTGCTGAAAGGGTTCTGAGGCATTGGAAGGGGTTGCCCAGGGCAGTGGTGGAGTCCCCATCCCTGGAGGGATTGAAGAGTTGTGTAGACATAGTGCTGAGGGACATGGGTTAGTCATAGGGGACTGGTCAGTGTTGGGTTCATGGATGGACTCGATGAGCTTAAAGGGCTTTTCCCATCGAAGCAATTCTGGGATTCTGTGACTTTGTGAATGGTCCAGTTGCCATTTCATCAACATTTAGGTGCATTTGCAAATAGAAGATGTAGCAATTTAAAATTTCTCATGCTGAGGTTGGACACAGAAGACCAAACACCTGGGACACAGTAAGCAAGCCTTCAGTAGAAGATTCTGGACCAGATCTCAATGAATAGGGTTGCAACCAACCCCACTGAGGGTTTTGTCTAATGTCATACTTTGTGCACTTGAGAAACTAGGACTGAGGGTACCCAAGGGCAGTTCCTGCTCCCACTGATGGCCACATCTTGTAGTCCTGACTACCTTTTGCATTTGTCCCTGGGGTGTTGCTCCATTTGGAGGAGGCACAAGAAACACCAGGATCTGGACAAGTGATGATGCAAAGAACAGCTGCGACTAAAAACAGTGAAGTTGGAAGTGGTTCAAACTAGAAGTGAGAGTTAATGGAGATGGGAGATGAAGAACATGGCATTTTCCAACAGGGCCAAGATGCGACTAATGGATTAGAAATCAGATGCAACCCTACCATGGATTTACTCAATCTGAAAGAAAAAACAACACGGAAACTCCATTAGTGTAATACATCTTTCACACAGCTGTGACCAAGCTGCAGGCACTGCGTGTGGAGGGAACAAGAATTTCCCCTGCTCTGAGCATTAGTACATTAGTGTCATCTTGGATGAAGAAGGAGAAAATGAGAAACTGAAAGTGTAAGGAATCTTGTTTCTCTGAAGGAGCAGCCCATGGGACAGAGGTGAATCCTACAATTCCAGCTCTGTGCTGATGCTGTTTATGGACCAACAATGTGTTTCCCTGGCACTGTGTTTCTACTGTTTGCTGCTGAGGTCCTGATCCAGATCTGGAAGGCTCAGGATTGCTCCTCCTGCAGTGTTGCAAACAAGGTAAAGATGCCTTTTTGCTTCTGCTTTAAGAGAAATCAGCATACAGAGAAGATTCAAGAAAGCTAAGACTGGCTCCTTGGGTTCAGCATGCTTGATACAGCATGGATTTAGTTGCTCAAGTTTGCCTTGTTCACACTGAAGCCATGCCAACCTAAAAATAAAACAAGTTTCTGCTGTCTAGCCTTGGGAGCATGCAACAGCATGGTCCTGGGCAAACCTGGAGATGCCTTCACCCTCAGAGTACTGAGCAGCCCAATCCTTGCCTCAAGCCTATGTCCTCCCAGGAGCTGTGAATGAAGCATTGTCCACTCAGGTTGCCTGAAGTTTTGGCTCAGTTGAACACATTTACACTTGATGTCTCCTGCTCTCTTCCTGTTCATTTTTAGCTTCTAATATTCTAGGAGATAAAATAATGCCACCAGGAAATGGGAGACTTAGTTCCTACCTCTGCCCACATCATAGTGTCCCAGCTGAGTACCTTTGCCTCAAGTCTGCAGACTACTCTGGAGGAAAGTGGGCTCAGACCCTCCTTCTGGAGCTGTGCTCTTTGCAAAATACTCAAGTAAACTACAGGGGAAAAAAAAAAGGGAAAGTGGTTGAAGCTGGGACCATCTTGCCCAGTGGTTGGAACAGACCTCTTAGTGAGGAGGACATCCTGATGGACAGGACCACAAATCCAGCAACACACATGTGGTCCTGCAATGTCTGAGTCCCTGTGGGGATGTACCCTTCAGCTACTCTCTGGGCCTCCAAGGCAGTGGGTCATGTAAATATCTTTGAGGGCTTTTAACGTTGGGGTACGAACACTTCCTGCAATTGTTATTGCCCTAGACAGTGAGAAGTCTTTACCTTTATCAGGAGGGAGCTACTAAAATACAGAAACACAAGAAGAAAAGGTGATATGCTAGAGAGGAGGGAGAAGAATATCAATATCATAGAGTCAGAAATGAAGATAAAAATAAACAAAGAAAATTAGGAGCAGTTTCAGAACATTAAATTTGGAAATAAAAGAACGTGTGAGACCAACTATGGTGAAAGTCTGGAGTGGTGAAAACTGGGATATTTCTGTAAAACAGGCCCAGCTATTGAGATTTTAAGTCATCAGCTGTGAAAAGTTGCTTTAGTGAACATCCAAATGGTTCCACCTCCTCAAAACCATGAAGACACTGCTCACCATGCAAGTCTGCCCCCGTGGTCTCTCCTGGCCACCAGCCTGCATTAGCTCCTGGATCTTGAGAGAAAAATAAAGACTTGTTGAAGCACTGACCCTTAGCAGCATGATCTGCTGTGTGGCCAACAGCATGTGTGGGAGGCTTTCTGCAAATTATCCTGATTTTTTATTTCTTGTTAAAATTCTGTCTCTTTACAGGCCATGCCTTTCACCTGCTCCAGCGCTCATCAGGGAGGGTGTGGTGGGGATCAGGAGAGAAGGCTGGCCAGATTGGAATAATCAATTTATACATAGGAATAAAAGGGTCAGCAGAGTGCAACACCCTGGATTTCTTTCCTCTGCTTAATATTTGATCCCTGCAGTTAAGATACACCACTCTCTGATTTAATGCCACGCTCCACGCCGCAGCGTGATGCTGCTGACCCAGCTTGACATGAGGAGCCATAAAAGGACACTTTGATGGGATGATTATTTTCCAAAAAAAAAAGGTTTTAAAGTGTGATTACAGAAACTTCAGTTTTCAAAAGCTGGGAGCCTATCAAAGATGTTCTCAATATGTTCATACATATCTCTAACTTCAAAGAAAGGTTGAGAGGGCTCACAAATCTTCCTGCTTGAATACTGGCCAAAATTACCTAGTTAAATTACCTCCTGGGAGTGATCACGGCAGGATTTTCTGCTTTTATCCACTGAGAGATTCTTCACCAATTCTTATAAAGCTAGACTCAAATTTCTCTCCCTGTGTGTCCTCCAGATGGGTCACATAGTCACCAAGGAATTCTGATGGAGCTCCTTGCACTTCAGCTGGAAAACTACACATATTGCTGCCAAAATTAATCCCCTCAGCAAAGCGAGGGTCTGTGTTAGGAACTATACAGGCCACAGGGCTCCAGATCATTATTATTTATTTGTTATAGCAAAGGGCCCTTAAGAAATGTGTATGGAAAATATAGTCCTCATGATGAAGACAAAGGTTGATCATATTCAAAGAATATACACGGCTCTCTTCTTCATCCCTTCCTTTTTCCATATTCCCTGTTTTTTTATTTCCTATTACATCCCTTTAACAAGATAAAATAAGGATGGAGAGGAAAAAAGAAAGAGAATTTAGGTGAAAAATGGAAACAGAAAAAAGTGATGTTTTAGTCTATAGGTTCTCTTGCAAAAAATATAAAACTTGGGGAAATTGGAAGGGTAAAAGTGAGAAACTCATGGGTTGAGATAAAAACAATTTACTAATTGAAATAATAATGCTAATAACAGTAATAACAGAACATGCAGATGAGTGATGCCGGATGCCCGGGGCAGTTGCTCCCTCCCCGCCCCCCAATGCCCAGCCTGTCCCAGCCAGCGATCCCGGAGCAGAGACAGTCCCCAAACCCAAAGTGCAATCCCGGGAGAGCCAGAGCCCGAGCCATCCCCGAGAGAATCCCCAGCTTCCCCCTCAGCCCTGGGCAATGTCCTGCCCATGGGGAACAGGAGATGGAATATCTCATTGGCAGAGCCAAATGCCAATTGGGGGTTTGCTAATTACTGCGCTGCCCCCTCCCAGCCCTTTGCACTTGCAGACCAGCAAAACACGATGTCCTTGGGCTTCCAGCAGGAACTAAAAACATCAGTGTGTTATCAACATTCTTCTCATCCCAAATCCCACCCTGAAACCAAACCACAGTTGTTTTGGCTGCTGAGAAGAAAATTAACTGTATCCCAGCAAAACCAGGACAGTTACTGAATAATGGCTGTGTGGCCTTAGACCCCTCTCATTTTCAGGACCATAAGAGGAAGAGTTTCATCAGAACTCAATAATCTCACCCTGCTCAAATAATCCCTACAGAGCAATAGGTGATTTGGGCCAGATGAGGGGCTGTTTTAGAGGGCAGAAAAACTTACCAACCAACTAGCCAGTAAACCAATCCCACCAGGGCTAAAGACTCTCATGACATTTACTTATCCAACATGGTTTGGTCAGCAGGTGGGTGTAAAGAGCCAGAAAATAGTCCAAAGTCATGCAGCATGTTGACTACGGTAGCAGGTGTTTGTATTTTAAAAATAATGATGCTAGTTCAAAACTGGTCCAGATCCATGTGCCCCTTGCTGCAACCAAAAAATTAGAAATGGATGAGCTGACAATATAGTTCTGATTGCTGAGAGCAGAGCTTCGCCTTACCCCACACCAGCATTGCTGACACTTGTGTTACTGATTTCTTCCACCCTTTTGTGAGAGCAGATAAAACGCCCAATAATTGCAGTCTACAGGTCTGTAATTGGGAGGATTGAAAGAAGAAATTGGAGCAAATTAAATGAAAAGGCTCATTTTTTTTCTTCGACACAAAAAGGAATAATATGTATGTGAGTGCCTGTTTTTCATAAAAAGTCATTTAGAGCTCTTTTCAGAAAGGATGTGTGTGAGCAAGATACACAGGTATATAATAGAGACAAATTAAACTCCCCTGAGTCCATGGTGGCTCTGTATGGCTTTGTAATACAAAGGAGAAATACACACTTGATTAGACCCTGTTTGTAGGAGCCAAACCGCTTAAAGTCTCACAGGTTTGAGCACCTAATTCTCTCAAGCTCCTTCCAAAATCACTGCCTAGATGAGGGAATGGGTTTCCTTCACAGCCTGTTTGTTGGGGTGAAAATTTCTGCTCTGGATAGCCTTCAGCCAAGCCCGGCACTGACCTGTCTCATCTGCCCCTCAGTACTGTATCAGTTGGTAAGGTGATTGCATCAGTGACTTGATGAAAGGCCAGACTCTTTGTGGTGGTTGCACTGGGCTGGCACTGGGCTGGCAGCCAAACCTAACCGCTCACTCACTGCCCCCACCCAGGGGAGAGGGGAGAGAATTGGGGGGCGAGGGGAAGGAGACTCGTAGGGGGAGAGAAGAAACATTTAATCATGGAAATAAAAGAAAACTTAAAATAATACTGATATTAGAATAATAATAATGATGATAATAGTAATAAATATGCAAATGAGTGACACCCAGTGCCATTGCTCACCACCCACCCACCAAGCCCGGCCCGTTCCCAGATCACGATCCTGCAGGAGCCACAATCCCGACCCGAAACCGCAATCCCGGGAGAGCCAGAGCCCGAGCCAAAGCCAGAGAGAGCAAGAGAGGAAGAGCCCCTCATGGATCTCCTGCCCATGGGGGACAGGAGATGGAACAGCCCCTTGGCAGAGCCCAATGCCCATGGAGCTGATCCATTGCAATCAAAGAAATAGGATAATACAGTACTACCTGAGAAAACATCAAGCCTCTATGCAGGAGGCACAGGATTCCCCTTCAGAGTTTGCTTTTCCTTCACCAGGCTGCACTCCATAATTTTGCTGCAAGAGATTATCTGTGGTTTATTTTACACTGGGATGTCGCAGCTATTTTTGGCTTTGCAGTTTTAAAGATTCTTGTCACTTGGCTCCGAGCAGGCTTTAAAACCAGGTACCTGGGGATCTTAAGCAAACAAATGACAGGGCATTTTTTGCTGGTCATGCTGCCTGTGTTACAGACTCATCACATTTAATCTGTCAGTCAAGCATTTAGGATCTGCTTTCCTCTTCCACCACATTACTGCTGGCATAAAAGTCAAGTGTAAGTTGAAACCAGGATTGTAAAGTGTGTGTTATAGTTATCAAACAGACTCTGCACTCCCCTTATTAAATGTTTATCAAAATTCTAGTTCCTCATAATACAGAATATGGATTTTTCTTCTTAAGCTTTGCGATTTTAGGGTGTGGAATCCCCCTTCTCTGGGGGCATTCAAGACCCGCCTGGACACCTTCCTGTGTGATCTCATTGAGGTTCCTGCTCTGGCAGGGGGGTTGGACTGGATGATCTTTCGAGGTCCCTTCCAATCCCCAACATTCTGTGATTCTGTGATTCTGTGATTAATGCAGAGGGAAAGATCGGGTGTCCCACGTAAATTGTGTGACACAATGATGCAACAGGGTTTTCTATCCTTAGAAAATAGAAATATCAAATAGAAAATTAGAATTATCAAATGGTTCTGGTGGAGTCACCATCCCTGGAGGTGTTCAAGAAACATGTAGATGTAGCACTCAGGGATATGGTCTGTGCACCAGGGCATGGTGGTGATGAGCTGATGGTTGGACTGGATGATCTTAAAGGTCTTTTCCAACCTTAATGATTCTGTGATTCTGTGAAGTCAGAGGGAATCACTGACATTTCTGTGCCCAAAAAACCCCAGGCACACAAACAAATTAACATTTGACTGGAAGGAATAATGTCTTCTAACGTATCTGCCTAAAATGAGGTGTCTCACCTAAGCTGGACACGTAGCTTTCCTCCATGGCTATTTATCTCTTCTATCTTAGATACACTTGCTTCAGGTGTGATGAGTTGCCTTTAGGAGATGCCCATCTCTCTCCACTGACCACTGAAGGAGTCTAGGACTTAAAATAGGTGCTCAACTTTACAACAGCAAAAACTAACAGAGATAAATTATGGATCTACTCCCAGGCCAACAGTTGGTTACTAGAACTAGAACAGGACCACTGATCATGGAGCCCAGGCTCCTGCACCACAGGATTCCATGACACACGGAGCTCAGTTTTCAGATAAATTAGCCACCAACTTTGTCCCTTACTCTTCAGTTCACTCATTTTGCAAATGAACCCAAGTTCCCTTTTGATTCTCTGCTTTCAAATGTCCTTTGTTCGTATTCAAAATATTCCTAACCAAAAAGGAAATTATTCACTTTGGGATGATGGCAAAAGTTGAATCATTAAAAAAAGTAATAATCACAATACAGTTATTTTTTTGGAACATTCTTTGCTATATACTTAGACTTCTAGGTTTAAAAAACCCAATTTTTTACATATTTTTCATGTTTCAAAAGCTTCGAGCTCTGTAGTTGGGCTTCTGATGTCTCAGCCAAAGCTCACTGAATTCACTGGGAAGGTTTGCATTTGAATTTGCTGGCTCTCCACATGCAGTCACGGGAGTGATACAATCACATAAGCAGTGAACATCTTACCAAAACCCCCATCGTCACATTCCTTCTGCAGCTCTCTGGGAGGGAACCGCAGAAACACAACATTTCCTACTGGGTTAATGTTACCCATGCCCAGGATACTCGTTTGGTTTTGGTTTTTTTAAATATTATTTTTTCTTTTTCGGTCTTCCAAAATGTGGTTAGTTATAGCTTGGACATTGTCCAGTCTGCCATTATCCTAGTGGAACCAAATGATCCACACATTGCAAACCTGACTGTGCGTCCCAGCAGGAAAAGATCTTATTTATTTCCTGAGATGCTGGAGAAGTCTGAGATGATGTAAGAAATGGTGTGCAGCTGAGAACACCACTGCAGACCAGGGCAGAAGAGTGAGAATGCTGGTGGAGCTCATCATGGTTGGGGTTGAGATCCACCACAGTCAAGAGTCAT
>NW_010288974.1:1828-3210 GCF_000700745.2 Antrostomus carolinensis | reverse complement strand
AGAGTGGTTGCAACTGTTTTGAAAGGGAGTTTGGGTGGAATCATCTACAAAGAAGACTTCAGTGTGGGAAAGCAACTGGAACCAGGACATTTTTAAGTTTTCTCCTGTAGCTTTACCTTACTTCTTGAGCTTGGCCTCTTCATAGTTGAAGACTTTCAGCCAGAAAGACAATAATTCTGCACTATTTTAAGATTTTCTTAAAAGCCAGGTTGTGTAACAGATCTCAGGCTAAGAGAGCAGCATGATTAAGTGTCTTTTCCTCTATTGCTGGATGTGGAAGAGCATTTGGAGGACAGACACCACTGCTGATCTCCATGTGAACACCTGTGGGGGAAGCCTGAGTGTTTGATTATTTGAGAATAGGAAGGAAATTTTATGTTAATGAATTTGGAAGAGTTTCTAATGTCAACAGGTTAAGATTTGCTAAGAAAAATTAGAGTTGATTAAATAAAATCCAATAAGGGGAAATTCTGTGCCAGGAATCTACTAAATTACAAGGACCCTTTTACCTTTGTACCATCTTTATTAACCACCTGAAAAGAAAATGGAGTAAACAGCTTTTATTATTCAGTAGGATGAGGACATTGAATTGTGGCATTTCCTGTTTATAAGAATTACCTGTTTCATTTAGCAGATTCATTGTGACAAGGTGTGTGTGGCAATAGGTGTTGTTAACATTCCTGGTTTTGCCAGAGGACATTTTTCTTGTACATAGCAGTTACATGATGGCTTGCTAATTTTTTACGGGCTTTGATCTTTTCTGAAGGGTTATTTCAGTAAATACAGCAGGTTTTTTAGCTGTATGGCTCCTTTCACAGGTTATTAGTGGAGGTCCTATGGGATGGTGGGGGTGGAAGGGACAGAGCAGTAATTTAGAGCAGGTTGGATGGGGCTGTAATAAGGATGCACTGGTCAAAGGCAGGAAAAGTGATGTGCAAGCTGGTGCAATGTCTCTCAAGAGTATGGGGGATTGGACTGGATGGTCTTTCGAGGTCCCTTCCAATCCCTGACATTCTGTGATTTTGTGTGAGTGTCTTTTCTATTGTAGCCTGGACTGGGGTGGGACCTTCCAGCCCAAAGCTTTGTCACTCTTTAAAACTCACCAAAACTGTAGCTGTGACAATTCCAGCTTAGTTTACAGTTTTAGCAGAGGAGTGAGGAGGGCATCGGAGTGTCCTCAGTGCTGCTACTCTCCTTTCATGCAAGTCATAGTCCAGTTTATCTCTTGTGTTGACCTGAGTCTAGCTTGGCATGTCAGTCCTCCTACATTCAAACATAAACCAGCAGCCTTCAGCGTTAGGATTTTCCTCAAACAGCCATGTGCCACACTGGCATGACTGCAACGTGAGTTAAAGTCAAGTCTCCCCTGATTTATTGTGGTG
>NW_010288974.1:0-1711 GCF_000700745.2 Antrostomus carolinensis | reverse complement strand
GTAGGGGGAGAGAAGAACCATTTAATCATTGAAAAAAAAGAAAACTTAAAATAATAATGGTATTGAAATAGTAATGATAATAGTAATAAAATATGCCAATGAGTGACACCCAGTGCCATTGCTCACCACCCGCCCACCAAGCCTGGCCCGTTCCCAGATCACGATCCCGCAGGAGCCACAATCCCGACCCGAAACCGCAATCCCGGGAGAGCCAGAGCCCGAGCCAAAGCCAGAGAGAGCAAGAGAGGAAGAGCCCCTCATGGATCTCCTGCCCATGGGGGACAGGAGATGGAACAGCCCCTTGGCAGAGCCCAATGCCCATGGAGCTGATCCATGGCAATATTCCTCCCCCCTGAGATCTTGCGCTTGCAGACGGACAAACACAAAGTCCTTCAGTGCCAGGGACACAAATGCAACATGGGGATGTTCTCAGCGTTTCTCTCCTGACAAATCCCAGCTGAACCCAACCCCCAGCGCTGTTCCAGCTGCTGAACAGAACCAGCTCTGGCCCAGCTCACACCAGGACATTCAGCTCAGAGTAGGTGTGAGGAAGATCCACACTGTAAATGGTACTTAGATCTTCCTACAATTTTCCTTTCAGGTAGGAAAAGAAAACATTAAGATGATGGATGTCTCGATGTTTTTCCATGGTGGCACGTTTCAACGGTGGTGATTTGCAGCTGCCTTTGCATGAAGGGGAACATCTGTTTGGGGAGCTAAACTGATGACGAGACACAGCTGTCCCCATCTCCACAGCCACCAAATGATGTAGTTAAGGTACCATAGTAAGTATATTTAAGTATATTTACAAAGCACACCTGTTTATAAAGGATAGCATGGTTAGGCTCCTTCACCTGGGAAATTGGGAACACAGCTGTATTTTAGAAGCATTTCTCTTAGAATTATAGATGAAGCATTTACTACAATTTAAAAACAGAGGCTTCATTTAGAAAAGAAAATACAATTCCATTATTCTCCAGCTGTGCTCGGGATTTTTTCCCTCAGCCTTCCAACACCAGGGGCTTTACGTGCAAGGAGAAGAGTTGTCCGACCTCCCTCCCTTTGCCAAGGTAACTTTGCTCTAGTCCTACTAGACTATGCCCAATGTTTTTGCTGCTCTCTTTGTAACCTGGATTTATTCACACATTCTCAACCATCCTTTTCTCAAGGCCTCCAGACCAAACAGCTCTGTGCTCTGATTCTTCATGTTGCTTGTGTTGTTGCAGATAAGTGTGTTAGCAAATTGCCAATAAATTCCGAATTACTGATTGTTTCTATTTGCTTTTTTTTTTTAATATCTGCACTAGAAAGAACAGCTGGATATGAATTTTTGTTTCTGAGGTTTTCCTACTGCGAAACACAACTCAGAATCCATCCACACTAGAGAATAAAATTGTTTGTTTTGCCTCGGGTTGAAATCAAAAGCAGTATTTATTAAATCTTGGAGATATTTCTATGGACGAACTTCAAAGCTCTGGATACGCAGAGCAATTAGACAGAAAACTATACGTGTGGTACATGATCACTGCTCTACTATAACATTGAATTAAAAAAAACCCATTTATGTTTGCTAAACAAAAACAAAACTAAAAAGTCTTCCAACAAGGATCTATTTCATCTTCACCATAGGAAACTTCCAGGTAGCAAAGCACAATGAGATTCACTGTGGGACTTCCTTGGTACTGAGCTTACAAATACAAAAGGGTTTCAT
>NW_010288973.1:0-10437 GCF_000700745.2 Antrostomus carolinensis | reverse complement strand
GCATTTGGCCTTGTTGGACTTCATGAGGTTTTATTTCCCTAGGTGTCCACTGTTGACCATTATCAGAGACAGTAATTGGACCTAATTCAGTAGGGGAGCTCAGCTGAAACCAGACTTACTCATAACAATTCACAATGGATTTTATTTTAATTTTTTTAACATATCAGTTCCCAACCTGACCTCAGTGGACTACAGATCAGACAGGTGGTCTACAGGGCCATAGTAAATACTGAAATCAGTATGTTTATCAGACAAGATTCTGACAATGATGAGCACAACCACCAGAGATTCTGACAGCTGACATACCGTTGCTCTGAAGAGTTTGTTAATTGCTGTTCACTATAGAAAGCTATCTGGTCAAAACAATTAAGTAAAAGATTAGATCATTCCCAGTGTTCGAGTTGTTGCCTTTTTTTTTTCTTTTTTTTTTTTTTTTCTTTTTTTTTTTTAAGAGAAATTAAATAAACATGCTGTGCAAATATAACCTCCATGCACCCTAGGGCACCATCCATTCAGGATTTTCTTTTGGGTTCCCTTCTACTCTGCGGAGGTTCAATCTTTTAATAACTAAACTTTCAATTCCATGTCTGAAGCTTAAGAATCCAATACGCTTCCTTCCATTTTTCCAAATCTGGATAACTAGCATAGTGTTCTCCTGTGAATTCTTACAGGTTGATTATCTCAAACCCTTCCAAGATGCACATTTGAAGTTACTCTGTCTCTCTCCCCCCTCTCAGGGAAATAACCCAAAATCTGCAGCCAGAACTGTGTTCCTGCATTCCGTAAGCTAAACTCTTAAAACCTACTTAAACTACTTAGAAAAAAGTAACCGTGTTTAAACTTCTGCCCGTAAAGGCCAAACACGACAGCGATCCATCTCATCTGAGCCACTGACTTTATTAGTCACGTCTCTCTGAGGTCGTCTTTTCCAACTGCAACAGCAAAGGACACTGCGTTGTAGCCCTTCTAACAGTACAGAATCAGGTGGGAGGAGAGACTGATGCTGGTTTTGTGTAGAAAAGAATTGCTAAGCCCTGACCCCTCGAAGACAAAGGGATGGTGCAAGAGTAGTCAAGGCCAAAGCTCTATTTGCAGAAAATCAATGGGTTATGCACAATAGCAACTGCACTCAGATGTTCAGAGCCCAGCTGGAGTCTGTAGATCTGGTCTCTAAATTCAGAGTATCTGACACTGAAAACTAGAAAAAACACTCTCCCTCCCTTTTTTTTATTTTACTTTTTATTTAAACAGTCAAAGCAGAAGAAGCAAGCTTCCAACTAGAAGTCTTGAAATCGAGATTACCGCATCCCTTCTCTTTGCCACTCCTTATGATCTTTGGTAGCCAGCCAAATGGCTCAGCTTAGCTTCACTTTCCACATCAGCCCAAAAGTTGAGTAAGTAATAAAACTTGCTTTTATCAGGAGAGGGCTTCATAATCACATTAGAAGAGACGTGCAACAGAGACCGGCTACCTCGGTTCACTGGACAGCTTCAACAAGGCTTCATAATGAGGTACAGGTGTTGGCACTAATTAGGAATCCCCAGCTCACAGCTGACATCAGCCCCTCAAAGCAATGACTGCACTTTAATCCTTTAAGCCACATAAAAGAAAAGCAGAGTGGAAGGACAAAAAAAAAAAAAAAAGACAAAAAAAATCTCTGAAAATGCCTCTGCAGAGGATTGAAATATTTTTGCTTACTTAAGGGAAAAAAAAAATAAAATAGAAGTGTCACAAAACTGCAGAAAGTTTACTGTGAAGTATCCGAGTATGTAAAAGAATCTAAACCTTGTGCACAACCAGAGATTTTTAATTTTAGGAAAGGTATCACCGTGTATTCACCACAACTAACAAAATTTATATTCCTGAAAAGAAGCACAGAATAAAAAGAAGTAGAAGCAGCACATCTAAATACTATAGTAAATAAAATTATTCTGTCAGTGCCTACCAGCCTTCCAAGCATTACAGGATACATCAAGACAGATTTTAACTGAAATTATTACAAGCAGTTCTGCAGGCTGGAACCTCATTGTTAACAGCTTCTTTTACAACTTCCTCTCCTTTAAAAGACTTTATATTCTTTTAAAATCCACAAAGCTTTCATTTAAAAGGTGATATCTGAATGTTGAAGGGATATAGGTTCAATTTACACATTGTAAACACCAACACACACTTTTTTTTTTCTTTTAAAATATCAGGTCCTCCTTCACTTACATGCCAGGTCATGAGGTAGATGTTTTCACTGCAGCTGATGACATCACAAGCTCCTAAAAAAATGAAAGGAGTGCTATTTAGGTAGTAGGAGTGACATCAGGCATTTCATGTTTGAGCTACAATTTAATTTTTGGCAAGTAAGTGAAGGGTGCATTATATTTTTACAGCAATTTTCCCGAGCAAGTGATATATCCATAATGTAAAGCCTTAAATTCCATAATTCTCACTTAATACATGGAAAAATGAAACACATCAGCTGTATGTACGTATACTAAAATAGAAATACATTAAGTACCACAATTAAAAGTAAATTAATGAGAATAATCTCAAAGTTGATTTTGTCATCCTCTTAACATGAATGGGAAACAACTTTACCAATACCATCAAAACGAAACTTCAGTTAGTATTTTCTCTATCTTGTTTTTGGAATTAAAAAAAAAAAAGCTCAGGTAGCTGCACACTCATTCAAGCTGACTTAAGGGGCTGATTTCTCCAAATACACTGATGCTTTCTTCCTTCTAGAGGGTCTTCTATGAACCAAGCATGCTTAGAAATTCATAGGAGGGCAAATAAAGGATAAGTATAGAGGTAAAGCTCTGTGTGGCTCTTGCCTTAATTCCTCAAGACATTCCTTCAGACCTCTCCTTGACAATCCCGGAGAGCTCAGCTTCCCTGGCAGGGATTCTGCTTACTCACCCTTTTTAAATCTAGTCCGGAGCCTTGAGCAATATTAAGTATGGGAAGAGAAGGAATTTCTCCCTCCACCAAGTGCCTGCCTTTCCCGCCTGCAGGATCATGGACATGTATGTGTTGTGCCCTATTGTAATGGACATGGCAAAAGCATTAAAGTCGTTCCACCCAACAGATTGGTTGCAGCACTCCTCCTCAGAGATGTCAGCACTTAGACCAGGGTTTGGCCTGGCAGGCAGTCCACTCTCCATGCCTTAGAGTAAGAAGCTAACAAAAACAGGACTTGCTATAATCTGGGGAACAAAGTATTAGACAGCAGAAATTCAAGTAAAAACCAAGGAACTGATAACTGCATACCCTGCCAGAAGAAAAAGAATAAAAAGGGGGAGGGGAAGATGGCAGCATCCTTCCAACTGAAATAAGACGGCTTCTGGCCAAAGTGTAAGCACCATGCTGTAACATTTCTGCTTCTCCACCCATCTGCAGTACAAGAAAAGGATACCACCACCCATCCACTGAGGACTGGCACAGATCCTATTACTTAAGAACTATTGTTGCTCAACTTGGGCTGTGGCATCAAAGGAAAACATTTCCTTACAATCGGGTGGGGGTGGGAGGGAGAAGGGGAACAGACAACATATTATAGCTCCTGTATATTGACTAAAAATTTTTTAAAGTTTTGGCTACGTTAATTTTCTTTGATATAAGGTTTTGTCACTGGAGGCTTTGTGTGTTTTGGGGGTTTTCTGTGTGGGTTTGTTTGTTTGTTTTAAATCATTCCAGTTTCCTCTTTGCATCTCCTTGACAGTCTCTGGCTATACCCCACATTAAGCAATTAATTTTGAGCAACAGGAGAAGATCTGTAGATTAAAGCAGTTCCAGAGCCAAGGTCACCAAAACATGAATCACACTCCGTGGGTCGGGTTTTTAACTTGAGATAAGCAGATACACGTGGCCTGAAGCGATCCGCAGGGCCCACGACTGGAGACCAAGCACACTTGGCACGAGCGTGACTCCAGTCTCCATCCAGAGGGACGCAGCTTGAGTGCAGCAGAAACGCGGTGTGAGCTGACACACAATGAGCAGGGTGACTGGAGGGACTCGCTTCAAGCGCCTGCTGCTGATCTGCCACAAAACCCCAGCACTAACGCCGCCTCTGCCCTCCGGCTAAGAAATGCCAAGGGCCTCACCCACAACATGCACTGGGGGAGGGAGGGCAAGGGAAGAGATGAAGTAAAAAATAAATATCTAGATCCATTTTTCAAACATGACTTCAAACAAATTTATCTTATAAGATGTTTCATTATGGGATAATTCTTTAGTATTGTGATTGAACCCCTTTAGTGTAAGTTTTCCACAGAAACACAAGCAAAGCCTTGGTCGTGGCAGCTCAAATGGCATCATTAAAATGCAACACAGCTTACAACTTTTAAGTGTGAACAAAACCACAGCTTCTGCCTCCCAGCTGAACCACAAAACTAATATATTTTTGAACTCTTCATTAAAAACACATTTGTTTGCTCAGTTAAATGCCAAGATGAACTCTGAAATACCAAAAGGTTCAACTAAAATTCTTTTCTAACTCCTACACTATACAGTCATAATTTTCAGTTCCAACTTTATTTATTTCACAACCACGTACAAATATACAAAATAGCATGAAAGATATAGCTTACCCCACAAAATACAACTTTTTTTTTTTGAAAGCCAGTCGTAACATACTGATTCATAAACATTAAACTAATCCACCTCAAATTAATGAGCAGGGGGCTCTTTACTAGTAGGTAAAAAACCTTCCCAATCAGCAACAAGTTCAGGAGCACACACTGTGCAAACAGACTCCACATTTCTACTCCCTCGGTACATCTGAAAAAGCAATGGGGCAGCAACAGAAACGGTGTCACAGAGAAACAGAAAAACAAACAAAAAAAAAATTATAGGAAGTAAAGGAAAGTATAGACACAGAAAACTAAACTCAGAAATGCACAGTAGCTTTTCATAAATACTGCCTGGAAACTAAGCATCACCAGGGAAAAAAGCATCAGGAAGATTAATTTCCTAAAACACAACTTTTATCAACAGAAAGCCATTTAGAACAAAGACCTATTTTTGCAGTTATCACTACTGTTATACTATCATTCCCTCTGTAATTTACCATAGCACTTACCAACAGCCAAGCCTCCAAAACAAGAATTGCTCTGGAAACAGTGCTTGGTGCTTCTCTCCTCAACCGCCCCACACGCTGCGCTGCCATTTTCAAAAAAAAGAGACGGTCACAGAAAAAAAAGATCTGCCAGGATCCTGGAAAAGGGCACCAAGACAGGACCAAAAGCTGAGACCGTGCATAGCACAGGCTCTGCAGCCCCTTATACCATCACCCACACCATTAATGGCAAATATTAATTCATACGGGAACTAGGAGAGACCACTGAAATCTCAAATTAATCTGTCTTGTTTGAAACTAATTAGTAACTATCCTCTCAGTTTTCTAAGCAGCTGCAAACATTGCTGTGAGCATTTCACCCACTCCACCTTTTCTTAGCTTGCTTCTGAAAACATGCATTGTCTGATAACTTGCATCACCTGCTGTGCAATTCCCACCTCACAAATGACTTTCAAAACCGAATTAGAAAGTTGGTCTTGTGACAGACCGCATCTCCTTCACAACAAATAATCCCACAGACATAACTGCTTATGTGGGAAAGGTATTAGAAAACAATTTTATTATTTCATATTTTTTACAGACTGTTTCAGATATCTAACGCACGTAGCCAGCTCCCCACGGACTACCAGTAACATTACACAGACCGCTTACAAAAGGCAGATCAAGATTTTAATACTACCAAGACGCCACAGGAAATAAAGACAGTAGTTTTCAAGATTATAAATAAATTATAGTATGAAGCAGGAAGTTTCCCTTATGGTTCTGGAAAAATCATAATATGAACAAGTATCCAAATACCAAAACAGTATCCATTTTATTTAACTGAAGAGATGCTTCCAGGCGATACTTCTCCTATGGGGACTAAAAGTAGAAAAGAAAGAGTCACTAAGCTTTAAGAAAAGTCTTCTAAAATCCTTACTAAGTACTCATAAGGTTGGATTTTTGTTTCTAATAAACTGTGATCTGATGCTTCTTCACAAGCCTCTAACAGTGCTAACCACAGTGAGTATTCAGCAGCTTCTCAACTTTCACCTCTTTCCCATGCTAGCTTGTCAAAAAAGGAATTCAGTATACATTCACAATCTCATTGTAAAAACCTAAAGATAGTCCACCTCACCTTAAGGTGAGTCACAGAAAGCATCTAGCAAAGCCTGCAACTCTCTAGCACCTTCACTTCCTTCCACCATCACTAAAATATTTCATTACACCTTTACGCAGTGACAAGCCTATTCTTAATAATAACCAGCGACTTAGTAATTCCCAGCAACTAATTAAAATTTGCTGGGAAAACAATTTCCCACAGCGGCCTACCCCATTTTCAGACAAACAATGGGGCAGGATGTCTAGAAGGATAGGTTTCACAAGGCCACTAACAAGCCGTTTTATGAAACGCTCTGAAGTCCTGGGCCCCTGGGCACTCGGATGGTGACCCACACAGCAGTTATTTAGCATGTGTGTAGCGCCAGCTACTCTGCAAAATACTCAAAACTTACTACTCAGTGCTTGAAATTAATTGTTACACAATATAATTAACATATATGCAAAAAATCAAGTTGGGGGCTGAAACGACTGCCCGTACAGGGAAAAGCCACCGAGAACACCATACACAGGGGATTTAACTTAAACACCCAACCCAAGGTGCACACAAAGTTGTTTATATTCTTCAGATACCAGTAGGATATTAACACCAGCAAAACAAAGGCACGGGTCTGTAAGAGATCAGATGTAATGGGATAAACTTAAGGGGGGAAAAAAAAAAGTTTAGGCTTAGCATTAAGGAAACATTCTGACAGTCAGAACTCTGGTCCATGTCCCCAGGGGAAGGATAGGAGGCTGCAGCTCTTGACGTTTAAACAAAGATTGGACAGGACTCTTAGTAGCTGGACAAGCTGCCAAGACAACAAGCTCTGGCTCAGCTCAGCATTTCTCGAACCCGCCTGAGGGCAAGGCAACCACAAATGGGACCCGAGCATAAAGAGGAGGGCTGCACAAAGTGGTTTCTTGGGCCTGTCTGCACTGAGGACTGCACACACATAGCCACACAGATGTGCTGCTTTGGAGCCACAAGTCCTGTGCATCAGCTACTCCGCGTTACATGTGCACATCACTACGTGTTGGTGAAAACAAAGGAATCCCAAGCCGCTTATTCCAACCTCCCCTCTCCTCCCTCCACCACACAGACAGAGACAAGATACTCTGCACGTACCGAGGGATGCTTCAGTGTACAGCTGCATACAAGGACAGGTACCACACACACACACACACCAGCTCAGGTACATCGCCTTCTTTTCAGAGGAAGATGTTATGGAGATGCATTACTTCAGCCTAGTGCTGAAGAGGATGCTCCTCTCCCAGAAGAGTGGGCATTCCCCACCGCAGGTTGCATTGCAGTGCGGAGGAGCGTAGCAGAAAGAGACCACAAACACATGTGGCAGAAGCCTGCAACAGAAGAGATGCATGGGGATAAAAGCAATGGGAACTAGGAGGACACTTCCTGAATCCACAAAGCCTGGAATGCAGTACAGGCAGAAGAAACAATGGTATTTTGATGCTACTACTACTACCAGGAGCTGGATAACAGGGCTGTGAGCCACAGACCAGCAAAAACCAGGCTATTTATGAGAATCTGGATCCAAAAAAAGTAAATCCAGTTCTTGAGGAAAAGGAACATGACATATCTTAACTGTAAGCCACAGCCACATGTTGGCCAGTCAAATTTTAACTGTCAGCCCACCTCATTTTGAGTTGTACATCCTGTCCTAAACAGATGTCCTTGTGTGCATTTCCTAGAGCCGAATGATGGCAGTGCTATGTCATCCTATGCCCTGAAGGGAGGCTCAAGTGAACATTTCAGAAGCAATAATCTAGATGACCTAGAAGCATCTTTTCCCATAGCTAATTTCCATTATTTAATGGAACTATATTTGTGCCCAGTTATAGATATCTTTAGTGGAGATCTGAAAATAAAAAATAAAGCGGTTCACCACGTGTGAGAACTTTTAAAGCATGGCAACAGATGTTACATTTCTGATGGCACAGCAACGCCATTCTCATACACTCTGTAGCAAGTCCCATGACCCCACCACACACACACAAGAGTCACAAATGCTAAAAGCAGCATCACTGTTTCTTGCTGAATCCTCCATACACTGACAAGATAAAACATGAAGGGCCAGATTTAGACTTTGGACTGAAGTAAAACCAAACTGTGCACTTCAATGCCTTCAAGTTAGACCTCTGGCTCCGGAATAACTACAAGAAGAAACAAACCCCATAAGGATTTAACTCCCCATCAGCAAATTAAAAGGTCTTTACAGTGGGACTCAAAAGTACCACTGTACTTTTGAGGATGAGCACGTCCAGGATAGGCAGCTCACACACCAAAGAGGGCATGATGCCAGAAATCTCTCTCACAGATTCAACCGCTGATTTGCAGCCCTGTAAATAGATACCTCCGGGAATCAGATCCATGCTGGGAACTTTCTTCTTCCTCTCCTCACGTGTGCTCTTTAGGCATCCAATCCAGCATCACATCAGGCCTCAGCAGCTGCCACACCTGCAAAGGCTGTCCCTCATTCTGCACCTCACCTTCCCAGCTCTCCTCCCTACCCACGGAGACTCAGCCCCAAACACCTCCTTCCTCCCTCCCAACCCCAGCTACCAAACCCCAGCCCCCTTCCCTCAATCCCTTTCCCTCACAGGACTCCACACTGCTTGTGTGGAACACACAAGCACCCATGGCTACCCCCACTGCTTCACTAGAAGATCAGTCTGTGCAAGCTTTTCCTGATCTAGGTCATGCCGTTTCGCTTTGACCACTTACTAGCGAGATGGCCACCAGTTGCTGGGTAGTGTCAGGAGGAGCTTGTGCCTCAAATCATCACCAGCTTTCACAAAACAAATGAGCCTCCTGAGCCTCTGTTCCCATCGTGGTCAATGCAAGTATAAGAAAACAACAACAATAACAAAAACCCCACAAAAAACAACCCACTTCTGACTGACATAAGTTAGTTTAAAGAAAAGATTAAGAATACTTTATGTCTGGATTACAGGAGGAAAGCTCTCTCACAGCTGGACGACAGTAGTCAAGAAATGACCATGTCTCCTTTTCTGGGTATACTAAGTTGTAATGCTCACCAGCATAGAATACAGGGATTCATACAGGCTACAGAACATGCACTTTTGAGTTTCTTCAACACGAAAGTGCTCTGGGTACACGGAATTTGAGTATTTAAAGTACTGTGGACACTCTGAATATTCCTGGCCTTGAAGGTGGCCTCAGTGGCCACAGAAATGTCACCCTCATGAACAGCTCACCTCTTATCAAAAGGTTTAGTTGGTATTTAACAGAACAATAGTCAATTCCCAGAGGAAAAAAAAAAAAAGGGCACAAGAAATGTAACGAGTGTTCAGAGTGGTAACTTCACTTGCTCATCACCGTGATGTAAAGTCCTTTCAACAGACTTCTCAAACTCACGACATTGGTATTTGTGAGATTTCATAACGAAAGGCCTCCTGTCTGTTCTTTCTTGCTCAGACATCTGATCATCACACCAGCACTTAAACTGTCACCTCCCCCTGCAAAGAAATCCCATAAATAAATAAAGCACCCAAGCTTTCCACTTAGAACACAAAACACAAGGCTTGGAGCACAATCAAATGACAATTAATAAAGCAGCAGACACAAAAACACAGTAAGCAAGACTTCATCAACTTCGTCCTTTGTGGCTGCAAATTCCATTGCAGCAATCAAAACCGAATTCTTCCTTGAAGATGATCGTAAACGGTCGGAAGGGGTTGGGGTTTTTTTACTGCTATGAAAGAGAAACCTGCGTCAACTAACTAATCCTTTTCCAAAGCCATTCCCACTCAGTCAGACAGAACACATGACAAGCTCCGAGAAACAAGCTGGGAAATTTTGGCCTCAGTGGAGTCAACAGGAATTAAAGTTAGTGCCAAAGCAAAGCCAGAAATTAGGAAGGCATTTATTTGATGAATTGGCGAGCAGAAGTCCAAAGCAAAAAACCTGAGTTCATTTCTTCCCAAAATTTCCTGATGCAGAGAAGTTGGGGAAGGGGTAGGATGCAAGATCAAGCTGTGATGCGAGGGACCTATTTCTTTAAAGCACCCGCTGCCAGAAGAGCTTACTGTCAAAAGGAAAAATGTGACCTTTAATAATATTGTCTATAAATATACAGACCTTTATAATTTCTTGTAGTTTATTAAAATAAGACTTCTGCTATATAAAGCCGTCATCTTTACAGAGGCAAAGTTTTGATGTTGTTTAGCAAGGGGTTAAACTAGACCTTCAGAGACTGCCACTCACAACGCTTCCACCAGTTCTGAGGAATCAGAATCATAGAATGGTTTG
>NW_010288972.1:222786-225784 GCF_000700745.2 Antrostomus carolinensis | reverse complement strand
GCTGATCCGGTGTATCCGCCGCTTGTGCTCCCTGAACGGGCTGAGGCGGCGGCCGGAGAGCGGAGATCCTCAGCCCGGGTGCCCGGGGCCGGTCAGAGCCGCTTCCTGTCCCCGCTGGGACTGTCCGTGAGCTCCGCGCTCAGCGCTGGGCGATGATGCAGCTCATTTAATTAACTGTTATTTACTGTTCTCTGCCTTCGGAGCCCTTGGCGAGGGGCGAGCGTAACCCCCTGTGTCCCCCTCAGACATCTCTCACCCTGGCACCTCGCACGGCCCCCAGCACAGGAGGGCATAAAATACCTGATTTTCCAGGACTGATATTCCTGCAGCACCAAATTGGGTTAAAACGTTGCAGGTTGTAGTTAACGCCTCACTTTTCACTCCCTGCAGAGTAAAATACCAGCCTGCTGTCAAGGTTCATGTAGCACGCTGGGAAACATGTATGGAAATGCTGATGATTTCAGGTTGACTATCCAATTTTTTAAATCCTATTGTAGAAGCCAGCAAAGTATTGAAAAAAAAACAACCCAACAACTGTTTATTGCAATATGGTATTGTTAATATGAATTTAGGATTTAGAGTATTGCTTGTTATGTTGTAATGGTTAAAAAACCCTGTGCTTTTCATCATGAAACTTGGGTAGACATCAGTGTTTGGTTTTTTTTTTCCTTAAGCTCTTGTAATAACTTTGAGGAATTACTTCTTACTGTTGTTGCCTGTTTTGTCTAATTCCCATGTGGAAAGTGGTGTTATTTCTAACTATCAATCAGTCATCTGTACTGCTATTAAAATCAAATTGGGAAGTAGCAAGAAGAGCCTCTTTTCTCAGCTTGCAGCATTGCCAAGGGCCTTGCTGACCACTAGTTTAATCACATCAAGCAATCTTCTTGTATGTATTTATGTGTACAAGTTATCAAAACCATTGCATCACTTTTACTTGTTCTTACAATTCTGTATAATTAATGTTTTAACTGGGAAGACCTGGGAATATCAATGATGCAGAGTTTGTTGGGAGAGTTCCTATCTTTTACTAGACCTCCTTCTTTATATGTTTGGGAAATAATAAAGTTGGGATCCACTTATATAGAAAAGTTCAAAGCTAGTTTAATTGATTGCCTCTCCTAAAGCTTTTTCTGTTTAGACTGGTTTGTAGAAGCTGTTGGGAACGCTGTGAAAATGGTGGTGTGGAGATAAGCGATTCAGGTTTTGCAAAACTAAAGCAGACTGCAGGAAGTTGATGCAGTGTCACAGAACTGGGATTAATGTGGCAGCTGAAATAACAGATGCAGAGTAATACAAATTGTGGAAACTTTTTGTAACTTCCCAAAGGTGATGGTGGTTCTAAACAAGTTGTCACCACTCTGGAATGATCTTGAAATTATTGTGTGTAGGTGTCTGAAATGAATGTCTCTTACCAGGCAGACAATGGTTAAAACAGCAAGAGGCAGGTAAAAACTCCTGGAAAAGGAAATGAGAACTCAGGGGAAACATTGAGCCAATGTTTGAATCCGAGACATGAGCATCTTTGGGATTGAAGGGAAATGTAGGCAGGTCAGGCATATCCATTTTGAAAGGGATATTGTAGAATTAAAAATATGAAGGGCATCAAAATAATGAGAAGAGAGACCTAATGGATTCATATCCCTTATACTGAGGTGATGTGTGACTCTATGAAGATTAAAACAGTGAGTGATACGGGCAAACAGGGAAAGTATCTGCTGTTTGTCATATTTTCTCTGCATATCTGTAATGCTACTTCTGTTGAGCAGCAGGCAAAAGCAAAAGGACATAAAGTCACACAAAATGCTTATGCAAATTTTGGAGTGGTGCATTGCCATAAATACTATAAATAGACTTGAAAGGCCGCACAAATTTACAGAGGGAAGAAAAACTTCTGTTGGGGCTTTTCAGCCTGATGGTCACAATGGCAAGTCTGAAGGTATTGCTGGTTTGAAGGTACAAGGGTTTGCTAGGACGAAGGTTCCCCTGTTTGTTCTGTTACACGTGATGTTTCTCAGACATCATCTGTCCTTGACAGTCAGACTGGGTGTTGGCCTGTAGGGACACTTAGAAATCCAGTGGGACGGTTCTTCTGGGTTTATGAGCTTGAAGTGACGTGGTAGGTTGGTGAGACTGAGTTCAGAGTTTGACTTGGTTTAAAAAAATTGGGTTATATTCTCTAGTCTAGCTGTCTCTTACTACTCTGGAGTTAAACTGCCACGTGTCTGTTTGAGACCTCTGTTTTTGTCCTGACAGCAGCTGTATGTCACAACCTGGCTGACTCTGCCGGTGGGTGTAAGCTGAGCCCACCTATGCTGCTGTACAGTTAAATCACAGTACATGTTACAAAATACCCCTCTCCTGACTCTGCTGCAACACTTCAGGATGTGCTAAAGCCTAAGCCTAGCTTGTAAAATGACCATTTCTGGTAAATTCTTCTTGTCCAGCTACATGTCTCTGTATTTTTCTAGAGTTTTTGGGTTTAGTTGAGAGCAGTGCATGCTGTTCCCAGCACTGCACTTGAGCAAACACAAGACCTATGAAGTCCAGTTTGTAAAAATCTTGCTCTCGTTTTCGTGTGAGGAAAATATAATGGTGATAGAAGGATATTACTTTATTACTTAATAAATTAAGCCTGGCTTAAATGCAGGAACTTTATACTCTTTTTGATTAAAGTGCTTGCAGTAGATGAGTAGTTAGCAAAGTAACCCTCACTTGTAGATAGATGTCTCCTGTGTTTTTTATGGACAGAGCTTGAGAGGATTACATCTGCACCTTGGCCATCTGGAACTGTGGATTTGGGGTCAGACTTCTCATTTCTGAGCATGGACCTGACTTGTGGTGTCATTCAGTTTATCATCAGGGAAAACTCCAGTTTTGGCTGTCTGCTTCCTACTTTGTGTTGTGTTCCTTTCTCCAACTTTTCCCTTTGATACTGAGGAAATGTTCTGAAACTGAACAAACTTGTTGGTTTGGATTTTAGAAAACACTTTTTTTT
>NW_010288972.1:213314-222761 GCF_000700745.2 Antrostomus carolinensis | reverse complement strand
GTAGGGAAAAATGGTTGCATGACACTGATTTTTACAGTGGTGGCAAAGGGGTTGGAACTGGATGAGCTTTAAGGTCTCTTCCAACCCAGACCATTCAGTAATTCTATGTTCATCAGCAAGTTCTTCTGGGGGTCATGAAAATGTGTCCAGGCTCTTTATTTATTAATAGCAGAGCTCAATGCAGAGACAAGAGTTTTCAGACTCAGTGCTAGTGTACTTGTTTTAAATTGTGGAATATGAACTTGTGTAATATTTTTTACCATAGACAATACAAGCTGGTGCTGGACTTTCTATCTGCAACCTGATTAGGTTGTCAATAACATATCTCATGAGATAATTAAAGTATTTTCTGAAAAATTCAACTAAGAGGTTTAACAGAAATAAAAATTGGGTGAGCTGGAATGGTCGTGAAAAATTAATAATCCTTTCTTGACATAGTTCTCTAAATTGCTTTTCATGCAGTTTAGGAAATGGAATTCTTATTTTGGTCTTCTATAGAAATAAAACTGGAATTTTTCAGAATGAAATTTACACAGTAGTGTGGACTTTGTGCTCTTTTTTTTTTCTGTCTCTCCACCAAATGTGTGTTGTAAACCTTTGGGGTGGTAATGCTGTAGAGAGTCAAATGCAATGATTTAAAGCATGTGGTTGCAAGTATTGAACTGGCACCTCACTAAACCTGTAAGAATGACCTGCCTAGTAATAGTCACCTGGGGCAGGGAGATACTTTCATGGCTGTTAGGATGTGCCAATACAAATCTTCCCCTGATTGCGAAGCTTTCTAGGGTGCTGCTCCTGTAAGGGAAGTGCTGGTCCAAAGAAGGTTATTGATGGAGGTTTTCAAGAATAGATCTTGTGGCTGAACTAGCTTAAGTGTTTCCTCCAGACATTCCTCCTTCCAGTGCTCATGTCGTAAAGGAATTTGCTGATGATGTGAAGTACAGGAGAAAGTTGGAGGGCTGTGTGCTGATGAGAACTGTGCTCTTCCCCACAGAGTGGGACTCCAAACGGAAGGTTTTACACCTGGGGATTCATAGGAATTTGGTAAAGTAAGAGCTTGCCAACTAAAAGCTAGAACAATTAGGTCTGATCGCAGGCAGACTGAGCCATCAAGGTGATACAGTCAGGAAAGGTAATTCCAGGTATGCCTGGTAGAGATGGAAATATTAAAGTCCCTGTGTACATCACCGGGAGATCTTGCCTAGAATGATGTGTGCAGTTCTGGCTAGTGTGGCAAAGAAACTGAAAAACTCATAGGGAAGATGTTTGGGGAAATGGACAGTCTGTTTGCAAGGAAGCATTGGAGAGGTTGGCTTATTTAGCTGGTAGAACAAAGCCCAGAGAAGATGCAGTTGCTTTCTGTAAACACCGCTGGGAGAAGAACTCATAAGCTAATGGGCAATGCTGGCACAGGAGCATCACCATCAGCTGACCACTAATTTCTTCTGAAAATTAGAAGGCAATTTCTAACCATTAAGAATGAGTTTCTGGAAGAAAACCCCAATAGAAGTGTGATGTGCAGGAACAATTAGCTTTAAAGTGGAACTAGATAACGTCATTTCCCTCCCAAAAACTGTTTGCCTGGAATAGTGAGAACAGGACTCAGCCATCCAGGATCATTCCTTCTGTATTTCTGTGCTAAGGAGATAATACATGGGAATGTTGCACAGTATAAAATATCAAATTGAGGCAGTTTGATAAGGAAAGCAAACTTAAAATGGATAATACAGTCTGAGTGGCTGTTAAAGGTGTTTCAGTTCATAATTGTATTCAAAGAGTAATACTTGCTCAGACTGGCAGAATTGCCACACGTATGAGGAGTCTTAGACACCTGCTGACATTGCAAGTGGTTCTCGTGTCCCTGTTCAGGAGGAGCTGCAATGGCCCAATTAAGTAGAGGAAATAGCTGACTTCCAGGAGGAAAGTTTAATATTTTCCCCTTTTAATTGGGACATATTAATCTTATGCTGGAAACCATTCAGAACATAAGCAGCATGGGATTCAGACAAAGTAAAGAAGAAAAAAACCAAACCTGGCAGAGCAATTAAAATGATCTGTCTGTTGTTAAATGACTTAAAGTTGTGCTTTGAACAACTGAACAACAGAAATGCATTTGAGGGGAAGACTTAACAGGCATGTGATCATATACATCGTTGGGAAAAGGAAATGAGGTATGTAGATTGCTTTTCTTGTTAGAGAAGTTTTCAGCCACTGCCAAAGCTCATGCAGGGTGACAGCAGGACTGAGGTGTGCGAAGGGAGTTGACAACTTTTGCCTTGTTGTTTGTAACACGTCCCAGTGAGTACAAATACAATGTCATTTAAAACTACAGCCTAAACCTGCCAAGATAGTGTTGAAGAACTTATTTACCAGTGACAGAGGAAAGCTGTGGCAGTTTGCCAGGTGGGTGATGATGATGCACTCAGGTGCCTTGTCCCCTCCACTCAGTTTAGGATGGTTTAGCATCTTCCACACCAACAAAGCTGTGGAGCTGTGTCAGGACAGCGGACACTGAACAGTGCTGATCTGTCAGGTAGGAAAGCAGAATCCTGTTTGCATTCAGCGTGTCTGCTGGCTGCCCACCTGCACTTGTGATCTTTATAAACAGCAGTGGTTAACAGAGCCACTCTGGGCTTTATGCAACTTCTGAAGCTTGGCCGGCTGCGTGCTGAGTCAGCTGGCAGAGGAAGCTGGGAAGATGTTGATGGTGATGAAGTATTCTCCACAAGGCCATGTTTGAAGCTAGCATTTGCTGCGGTTTTCATTTCGTGGAGGACGTTTAAAAGGTGCTGCTGCTCTGCCTTGACAGTCAGAGAAAATCCCATTTGTCAGAGTTGTTTTGCATTCTTTAAATAGAAGATGGTGTCCAGAGGGCTGCTGTGTGAGCAGCAGCAGATGGGAGGATTTGCGCTGCTAGACTGAGGCTCTGCGGGGGGTTTCTCATGTGATTGAAGTGTGTTTGGTGCACACATTCCTCTGTGGTACCACACAGAATCTTTTAACACCGTGTTGCAATGTCTTAACTGATGTTATATTCCTGAGGAGCAAGTATTTCTGTTTTTTTGAAAACAAGCTTAGCCACAATGTGGGTTTTTGGGGTTTTATTTGTTTTTGTTTGGTTGGGGTTTTTTTGGGGGGGTCACCTTAGTGTGCACGATTTTTCAGTGTCTGCCTTTGATTCACTGCTGCACTTTAAGGTTATTTGCCATTCTTCTCCAGGATCTATTAATATTTTTCCCTCCATTTCCTTCTGTCCCTTCATTAAGGGCACAAGATCATCCCGAGAGGATCCTGTTGGTGTGGCTCAGGGGTGTGAGTGTGTTTTAAGTTACTCTTAAACTTGCACCTTTCAACTCAGCATTACAGGATATTGCAGCAAATCCTCGTGATGCTTTTCTTCCTGTAGGAACTGGACTTTAAACCTTCTGTCAATCTCTTGTCAGGCCTAGCTGAATCCTTCCAGTCAGTTTGCTTGGCATTGGTGCTGTGGTGAGTCCAGCTGAGCTGGGGAAGGGGGAGCAGTTCTAATTGTGAGACCCAGTGATACCCTGGCAGTGTTTTAGAGCAGTTTCAAGCTCTGGCCTAAAGCAATTGGGAGTCACGGGAGTGGTGAGGGGCTGCAGAAGGGCAGAGTGCTGTGGCTCAGCTGGCATTTTTAAACTGTCCATCAGGATGATGGTGATCTTGTGGTTTTTTGGGGGTTTGGGGTTTTTTTTTGGGGGGGGTTGGTTCTTATTTTTCCCATTCACAATTTTTTCTACCCTGGTGGGGAACCTCTCTTCTGCAGAGGTATGAAGAGTGTAAAATGGATGCAGAGGCTGCTGCCTGCCCTGCAGTTTGGACTTCTTCAGCAGAAGAGATTTCAGTTGCATGGTGTGGGGTTTTTGGTTTGGTTGGTTTTTGTTTTTGGTTTTTTTTTTTAGTTCTAGTGTCGTTACAAGGATGTGAAATCCAGACCATCCCTGACTTTTGCAGTGACAGCCATGTATATTCTTCTGGGAATGTTTTTCCACATTGGGCAAAGGAAACTGAAACTGAACAAGTAAAAGTCGAGTCAAACATCTGTTCAGAACGCTGGTGAATGTGACAGCTCTGGTTCTCTAGAAATATCAACACTTGGACAGTAGACCCATGACAAGAGTGGTGGTTTTAACATTCTTTTCCTTTGTGCTTCTTTCCAGAAAATAAATATTTATTGCAGGTGATTGTCAGTGGATTATCTACATCTGGAATCTGATTCTCATGTCACTTCTGTCTTGTAGTTGTACTTATTGGCGACTCTGGAGTAGGCAAGAGTAACCTTCTGTCTCGATTCACTCGCAATGAGTTTAACTTGGAAAGCAAAAGCACCATTGGAGTAGAGTTTGCAACAAGAAGCATTCAAGTGGATGGGAAGACAATAAAGGCTCAGATCTGGGACACGGCAGGGCAGGAGCGATACCGAGCTATAACATCAGCGTAAGTGATGGCTTGTGTGGCTGGAGAGGAGCTTTTGCTGAGGAGGGTAATTTGGGACCTTTCTGATTCCTGAGAAACTGCAAACAGGGAGTGTTTGTATTTTATTGTGTAATATCCACAGCCTGCAGTGGAAGGAAGCTTAAATATTATTCAGCCCAGAAACTTGATATAGTTTCTGCACGAACTGATTTACTTCTCAGTGCTCTGATGATATGTAACTGGAGGCATTTCAAGCCTAGAACGCAAGAGCTTTGAGAAACTCATTTCAATGCAAGCAATTGATAAAGTTAATATCAGTGTTGATGGAGGTTTTATCAGTAGTAACCTAAGAACAGAAACCCTCCTGTAGCAGCAGGGAAAGACTGCTCACTTTGTGTGCTTATTTAACTGGAAAAAAAACCAAACCCCAGCATAGCAAAAGCTGGATTTAACTAAAGCTGGAGGTAATTGTGGCGTGGGAGAACACAGCCCGTTTCTTTTTGAATGCATTACTGTGCCACTCTGGTCTGAAAGGAGACCAGCTGTGGCCTTTTGTAAAGGGAATAGATCAGGTTGACATGTTTATGATCCAGTGAGTCACTCTAAAGTCTCTCTATCACTATGGGCTGTGCCCGTACTGCACCCACTGGGATGGGTGGGGGAGACTTTTCAGGAGTGGATCAGAGGTTGAAGGTGAGAGTAGCTCCCCATAAATCCCAGAGCTTCGTTTTTGGGATGCAGGGTTCTCCCCACAAGCCTGGGGTTTGGCTTATCCCCTAGACTCTGAGCTGTCCTGGCTGCTCTGGTGGTCCTGTGGCATAAGCCTGGTCTGGATGCTCTGCTTCTCTCTTTGATGTCCCATGTAGCTTGCTTTTGGATAATTTTTTAAAATATCTGTCTTAGTACTAGCTATTTCTTGTTATTGCCCAATCATGATGTTTGTTGCTGCTTCTCTAACATGTCTCTTCACCCACAGGTACTACCGTGGAGCTGTGGGGGCACTATTGGTGTATGACATTGCTAAGCACCTCACTTATGAGAACGTAGAGCGATGGTTGAAAGAGCTGAGAGACCACGCCGACAGCAATATTGTCATCATGCTTGTGGGAAACAAGAGTGACTTGCGCCACCTGAGAGCAGTTCCTACAGATGAGGCCAGAGCTTTTGCAGGTTGGTGAACTCAATTTCCTGATGCTAACTGTCTGGAGATCTAGAGAGATCTACCTGTCTGGTCTTAGATACACAAGTGTGTTGGTAGGGGAGGGAAAAGAGTGCTGCTGGTGATGTTCCCCAGTGTCATATACTGGTGTTTGCCTCTTTTTAATTGAGTCAGAAAGGAAGCCTTGTAGAATGTGCATGCTGATGTGGTTTCAAGAATCAGCCAGAGGCACTTGAAGATTTTTTTTAAACCAGATTCATTCTCTTGTTTTCTCACAGAAACTGCCTATGGCTTTAGGTTTGTGTTTCTTGTACGGTGGTAGCTTTACCTTCCTTGTATCAACTGATCTGGAGCCCTGTACAGATACCCATGGTTGAACAGACTTTCATTAAAACAGCTTTCTGACTCTTTTGTTACATAATTAAGATCTGTGAAAAATAGTTCTAGTTTCTGTAAATATTGCCTTGTTTTAGGCCAAATTTCTTTCATCCAGGAGCATAGCTGTCTCTTTTTACAAACAGGGCTTGCTGTAGCTGCATTTGCAGAGTTCATGGCCAGTGAGGCTCCCTGCCTGCAGGTGGAGGACTGTCATTCCCTGTTAAATAACCTGCCAGGACATAACCAGCAAGTAGAAGGTGCAGAAACTTGATGAGGTTAAGAAAAAAAAAATAATCCAGGAAGCTTCCTCACACAGTTTCTGAAAGTGCAACAAATTCTCACTGTCAGTGATGCAGGGAGATGCGCCTCGAAGTAACACAGCACTGGGCTGATCCCTGTGCTGGGGGATGAGTGCAAATTCTAATTCTAATATTGGTGTTCAGTGGTGTTGCTCTCGGATCATGTAAGAGGGGAAAAACCTACACATTTTTATACTTTTTCTTGATACCTGTGCATCTCATCAGGAATACTATAAATATAATCTGATACAGAATTTCTTCCAGATGGGAAACAGATCTGTGATGTACCCCTCTAATTATAGTGTTTCTGTCCACACAGAGAAGAATGGTTTGTCATTTATTGAGACATCTGCTTTAGACTCTACAAATGTGGAAGCAGCTTTCCAGACTATTCTGACAGGTGAGTCATCGAGTGCTTTGTGTTTCGAGGGGGAAGGGCAGGAGGCTGTTCAGATATGATGCAAATTAGGCATTTCTTTGCCTAGAAAGTGTTTAAAATATCCTTGTTTAATCATTCTTCACAGTCATAAGATTTAGAGTCCAGTTTCAAAGTGTCACAGTTGAAAGACCAGCCTTGAACTCAGGAATGAATTGTTGTTCACTTTGATCTGCCCCAAGTTTCTAGTCAGCCTAGTTCATGTTTCAGTTTCCCATTTGTCTATGGTATAGGGAGTGCCCATGGGAGAGAATTGTCTCATGAAAGCATCAAGTTAAACCAGCCATTGTTTATCAGAGGAGAAGTCAGTCTAGTTTGTTTCCATCTTTAATGGAAACCGTAGCAGTTGCCAAGGGAAGAGGGATGAAAGAGTAGAGATCCTTCCTTTGAACAGGACTGGTAGTCTGAGACGTCGTGACTCCTGAGCTGCAGGGTAGTCCCTGTTTCTGCATTTAATAGTCCTGGCTGGACTTTTGGCCTCTGTAACCCGTGATGGCAGCGAGTGCTGCATTTCTTTATGCCCTGTGGATAAAGTATTTCCTTTTTTAGGTAGGCAAAACTTGTTAAGAGTCTGAGACATTCAAATACAACTCTGTGAGGACTTGACTTAACCATGGCTTATAAAGGACAGGGCAGGAATTCACAAATTGGTGTGGAAATCACTAGCTGTCATGGGACTTTTGTATTGCTGTGTATCCTGTCAGCTGTAACCAGGGGACAGTGGGACGACAGTGGTACATGTGGTTTTTAAGCTTCTGTCATTCCCAGCTTTGACAAATGCCTTTCCAAATCTCTAGTCTGGGTCTTCCAAACATCTGAGAGACTCCTCTGTTCTGGTAGGTCTCTCTGTTCTAGGTGTGCCAGGGAGTCTCTCTGTTTTCTCTCAGTGCTTCCAACATGTTTCCTAGTGGCAAATTTAAACTCCTTCCTTCCCCACATAGCCTGTGCCAGGCTACGTGATCTGCTTGGAATGAGCAGCAGCCCCACTTCCAAACTCTGTGTCTCTGTTAATCAGATCTCATTGCTGTGACATTGGCACCTAGTTAGTTGTGATTTTTTTTCTTTTTTCCTCTTTGCCAGCTAATTTAGACATTCTTTTATAAACACACCAAGAAGCACTTGTTAGCCATACTGGAACATGCAGGTGAGGAGTCAGCTAGGAAGTTATTTACTGTAATAAAAATATAAATTCTGTAATTTCAGGAGTTGTTTGAAATGCTTTATGTAAACCCTTGCAGTGGAGAGAGAGTTGTCAGGCTGCTGGAGTATTATCTGCCTGTGTCCATCTGTTCATTGTCTTACCCTTAGTTGTAAGAGGCCTCCAGTAGGTTCTGGTTCTATTGTGTTTTCTACAGGGGGTTCCTCAGCAGTAGTGCTCCTGTCCATATACTAGGAAAAAAGTAAGTGTGTCCATGTTAGATGAGTAAACAGTGTGTCGAGATGCTTGTCATCTCGCTGCTTCATGCAGTGCTGGGACTAGGACTTGACTTCACTTCCTCTTTGACAGAACCATGTGGTTCCCTTTTAACTTCAGTGTGGTCACTTGGTTGTAATTCAACATTGCACAATTTATTTATTTTTTAAAGAAATAAGAGAGATGTTATGCTTATGTTATACATTTACTCCCTGCGTGACTACTGATGCCATCAGAGGGTGGATGGCTAAGGATTTCCTGTTTTCTTCACCTACCTAAAGGCAGTCCTGTCAAAAATGCTTGTGAATTTGGCCATGGATTCTTCAGGAGAAAGACATTTTTATGGCTATACTTATAACTGCTAAAACCTGAAACTTCTTCCTTTATGCAACGTGTCCTTGGTAGCCTGTCTTCTCTCAGGAGCACCTAGGCTGAACTTTGAGGTCAGATTCTGGCCAAATGTGCTGTGTGTAATGTAGAACAAACAGCCTTGCTGCCTGTGCTTGCAGCCTTCAGAGGAGATCAGGGCTCTTGGATGAAGGTTAGTTAATTAAACTTCCACACTCATTCAGCACCAGCACTAATAAAACAGAACTGGAAATACATCAGCATTGTTTATCCCCTCCCAAGGTGGCTGTCAGGCTGTCATAGCCAATATTAACTGGTCACCTAATTGGCCCTGTCTCCTGTTGGACCGTTGTGTTCTCCAGCAGTGACGGCTGAAGAGATGGAAAGTTTCCTGCGTGCCCTGGGCTGCTGCCTTACTTCAGAGCTCTGTGACACTCTGCGTTGCCATGGGGAGCAGTTCACCCCTTGGGCACAGACTAGGCTGTCTCTTTATCTCTCCTCACATGCTTCCATCAGTACCTTTCATTCCAGAAGTTATTTTGGATTCTAATTCACAGAGGTTTGTTGGGTTGTTTTTTTTCCTAGTTTAATTTCTCTGTAAAGCAGAGCAGTCTGTAACGGGAGAACAAGCGATTAAAACTTGCTCTCGGTGGACTCTGACAGATCCTTGAGGCTGTTGCTTTTCCACAAATGTCAACGTTCCCTGCGTGTTGCTCTGACAGTGTTTTGGGTAAAGAGCTCTGGGGTATGCAGACACAGGATCCTTGTGCAGGAGGGGCTGGTTCAACTGTGCTGGAAGGAACATTTCTGCTGATTAGCGGGCATGTGGCTCGCTCCAGACAGGAGCTCCTGTTTCAGGGAGATAAAGATGAAGTAAATAATGCATTAGCAGCAGGTTGGCTCCATCTCGGCTGTGACTGGCATGCTAAGGACGAGTGTTCTGCCAATAAACTTCTCGATAACACTTCACAGCTGG
>NW_010288972.1:178852-213297 GCF_000700745.2 Antrostomus carolinensis | reverse complement strand
AGAGGGGAGCAGTCATCTGAGGAATGTGGTTTTCAGAGTGACCCTGCAGATCCTGGATAGTCTGTATGTGGTGAGGCTGCCTCCAAGCGTAGTGCCTGCGGGTGGAATGCTCCCTGGCCTTTGAAGAAGGAAGTTGGTAAAGCCAGGGGGCTCTGCCACAGGCTGTGAGTGGAGGTGGCTGACAGAAGAAGGGGCAGGGCATGCTGCTGCACCAGCTCTGCTGGTATTTGCAGCGCTGGGAACTGCACCGCAGAGACATCCCAGGCTGCTCCCGATGCCTGTCACACAGCCGCTTAGATCTCTCCTGAACAGGCTGTCGTGGCAACGGTCTGTAGCAAAACTCCTTTCTTCTCCAGCCCTACTGAAGCTGGTCTGGTTGGGACAGTGCTGGAAACTTGTAAGAGTGCTACCCTTGGAGGTGTGGCGGGGTCCCTGTTAAGCTTCCCCACACCTAGATTCTCAGATTAAGCCACTTTGAGGAGATGTCTTTGGGCATGGGAAATAGGAACCCATTATCGTTAGCACAGCCTAAGTGAGTACGTGATCTGCTGTTGTTACAGGTGGGACAAGGGGGAGGAAGCTTTTCTTTCCTCTCCTTGTATTATAGAGGACTTTTTGGGGGTATATCTTAAATCTAGTGGGCTTCCTGTCCTGCTGTGGATTCCAGATAAGGGTTTGGGAACCTTTACCTTCTGTGGCTTAGAGTAATGGTCCCTATCCAAATTCTTCTGCTGCAAGATGTCTAGACTTCAAGGCCCGATTGTTGTGCACACAAAGCTGCTTTGTATCATCTGGCAAATGGGAGAGACTGGTATTATAATCCCAGTCACTCTGAGCATTCACAGCAGGATAAAGCATCCTTAAAGTAAACTGGAGTCGGCCTCCGTTCCCTGCCTGGCTCTGTGCTCTCTCTGTTCCTGTACCGCCTTCTGCTGCAGTTTCATCTCTGAGGAATCCCATCTCCAAGGAAACAACATCACAGAGCATTAATGTCAAAAAATCTAGGGATTTCCTCTTTTCTTAGCTGTGAACACCTGAAAATAAAAGAAACATTAGTGCAAGCTGAACAGACAAGGACTGGACAAGCTTCTCCTAAGCAGCAGAGTCCCTTTTTCCCAGCCCCCTGAACAGTGCGAGGCCTGTCTCACACAGTGATGCGTTCTGCTGAAAGTGCTCTTAATAAGGTCTCATTCAGGAACTGAGCAGAGCATAAAGTGTAATGTCTTCATTAAAAAGCCCACGTCTTCATTAGCCTGGCATTCCTTGGTGCACACCAGGCTTTGCTGCTGGGCATTTTGCCCTGGTGAGAGCAGGTTTCAGCTGTTGCCGCCTCCCCTTTCACGCCAGCACAAGCTGTGTGGGGTGACGGAGCGCAGGAGATGTGGGGAAAGGCCGGTTTTAGCTGTTTAGGGTTTGATCTAGGGCAGTGAACTGGGGCTGCAGGAAGGTTTGCCCTGCAGAGGAGGGAGAAGCAGCAGCGAGCAACACGCTTGGGGCTGCTGCAAGTTGATTCAAGCTGCTAAATATCCTTGCAGGATTGCTGGGGAGGTTGTGGAGATTGTGGAAGTACATTCCCAGAGTCAGAAGGGGTAGATGCTTTATCAGCAGAGCAATCAGTGCTGTTCAGATTGTTTTTAAGGCTTCAGGGCTGTTTATGGAAGATCTGTGCTGTAAGATGAGGGTGTTACACAGAGGGCACCCTGCCGTGAGTCCTTTCTGACAAGGGTGGAGGAAGTGTGTGACAGCTTGTGTTGGAGACCTGTATGAACCTGTTCAAGAAGTTCTCTGGAAAACTGAGAATTGCTGCTGCTGAAAGTGCTACTGGAGAGTTTCCAGTAATGAAGGTGGCAAGAGCCTTCTCCCGTTGAATAGGAACAGGCAGCGTTCTGCACTTGGAGGTAAACTGGCTGGCTGCTGTGAGCTGGGGCAGGGCAGTGGAGCAGAAAACTTGTCCTGCAGAATGCAGAGCAGATCTCTTCCAGCTGTGCTCCTCCCACCTCCACACACTGTGAACATCGAGTGGCCCAGCCACAGGGTGAGACTGATCTGGAGTTGCAGGTGCCTTTAAAGGTCTAATTTCATGGGATTCACTGAACTAGTGAAGTTTCTAATGTGTAAGACTGCTGGAAAGAAGAGCAAACTCAAAGGGTGAAATCAGAAAATCCTTTTACGTCTGCAGCTCGTTTGGTTGCCTCAGTGACCTGATCTGTAACTGAACACGTATGTCACATCCATTGTTCTGAACAGTTTATCCCTGAGTCTGAGCTGTCAGTTTGGAGGCCCAACAGGCAGATTCTTCCCAAGTGCCACTTGCAGAGGTCAGTGTTACTTGTACAGCACAGTATCTACGTCAGATTTGTACGTTGCCAGCAGTCCCATGGATGCCTGCAGCTCTGCTCTTACTCTTCCTGGGAAGCACTCACCTCTGTCTGTGTTGGCAGCTCCCATCAGCGCAGGCTGGTTGCATCAAGGGCAAGGTTTTTGGAGCCTTGTTTGTCACGGACCGTCTTTAGCTCCTCCATTTCATCTCTTCCATTGTCATAAGAGCGGGTGCTGAGCTGTGTGAGCAGCCCCTGGCAGCAAAGAGGACCTCTCTGCACAAGGTTGCTCCATTTCCAGCACTGAAATGATGGCAGGATGTGCACAAAGCAGCAGCTCATTAAAATTCTGTACAGAAGCTCCTCACTAATGACAAATTTCTGGTGGGAGAGATGTGTCTTGGTTTGGGGTCAGGCAAAGATGTGTATTTGGACAGTCACTATCCAGCCAGTAAGAGACTTCAGACCTCCAAAAGAACTTGGACCTTTGCTTTGTTTCACCAGAGTTTTGTGAGATGTGCTCTTCCCAGCTGTGCTGTGCAGGAGGAGTGAAGTGCAGAGACCCCCATCTTCTGCACAGTGGGCTCATCTGAAACCTGACGGCCAGGCAGTGAGCTGGAGCTGAGCTGGAGCCCACAAATTGCCTGTGGACATCAACTCCCTTCTCTCAGGGGCTCTGCTGCTTGGCCCTGCTGGTGTCCTTGTTGCCAGCGAGCTTTTCTCTTGTGCCAAGTGGAAGATGTGATGTTGGCACTTCAGGGTCAGCTTTTTGCTGAATCTGAAACATTTTCAAACTTTCGTGTTAAACTGAGGTTTAGCAAGTTGTTGTGGGTTTGTTTTTTGTTTTTTTTTTTTATCTTTAATGGTTTAAAACTCAAATTTGCAAGTGAGTTCCCCATGTTCTATTTTTGGTACCCTTAATTTCCTTTCTGGGGGTGAAGCGTTACACATCCTGTACTCTTTCTTCTGTACAGCTGAAGTGCTCTTGTAGCTACTCTGAGTTTACATACAGCACGTGCCACTAACAAATCCCAGGAGACTGAGCAAGGCTTTCAGCGCAGGCGTGCGGTGTTCCCCCCTCGGCAGCGCGCTGGGGAAGGCACAGTTTCACCCAAGCTCTCTGATTTAGGCTGGAATTTCTTCGTCTGGAGTCCATATTTCTTCTCTGTAGTTTTGAAAGTGCTGAGAGGGAAGAAATTGCCCTTGCAGTCCTATCAGAGAGAAATTCAGAGTGGTTCTTTTTAATCCTCCTGTTGGATACGTCAGCAAACACGTGACTACTGTCCTCAGAGCCTGAGGAACCATGAGAAGGAGTTGATGAGGCACATCATTTCTGATTCATAGCAAAAAACCAAAAAAAAGGTGAATTCTGTCCATTTACTAACTCTTACCTCAAGGAAAATAAAACAGTTGTTTAAAAACTCATTTCTTCTGCAAAAATCTATTTTATTTTCACAATATAGAAAGCATCACAACTGAACTTCTTGTGAAGGCATCTGTGCTTTATGTGTATGGTTCTAAAACGATGGGAAATCTTTCTAGATTTTATGCCTGGTTTCCCCCAGGCAGAACTTTCTGCTGGTGTTTTGCTGGTGTGCACGTAATGACGAGCTCTTTCTCATCTTCCAGAGATCTATCGTATTGTTTCCCAGAAGCAAATGTCTGACAGACGTGAAAACGATATGTCTCCAAGCAACAATGTGGTTCCCATTCACGTCCCTCCAACCACTGAAAACAAACCAAAGATGCAGTGCTGTCAGAATATATAGAGTTGTTCATTCTTTCCTAACAGGCTGTGTATATTCCCCAGGTCCAAGATTTAAATATATTTGTAATTCTCGTGGTTACTTTCTTGTGTTTAGTTCCTGCTTATTCCTTCTGAATTTCTCCATGTCTTAAACACTTTGATTTCAGTGTTTATCAATCTATTGCTTCTATGTGGCTGCAGTATTTTCCCAACACCGACTTGTCGGTTTTGGTTCAGTAAATTGTTTGGAACTGCTCTGATCCCTTCCCAACGCGATGCCCGCTGGTCAGAGCACAGGCACCTTCAGTGAGCACTTGAAGATGTTATTCTGCTCCATGCAAAACAGTTACTGTCGGGTTAACTAGGAAAATATCTCTGGCCAGGATAATCTTTCCTTGTCTTAAGGTGTTGCATACTGCATCTGCAGCTTGAGGAAATGCCCGTTGCTCTGAAGTGCAATTTTAATGTGAGTTCAATGTTTTCGGCTACATCTTCAGATTGTCAAGTTAAGGATTTTTTTTTTTTAATAGAATATTATGGGGGAGAAAAGAGAATTTATTGCAAACAAGCAGCAGGGTTCTTGCTACCTGTGAATGAGCCGTTGTGGTTTGGCACCTGCTGCAGAGGAGGTTGTGAGGTGAGGCTGGCCGGGGAGACGCTGGTGGGACTCTGTCTGAGGTGCCTCTTGTGAAGAAAGGAAAAGCACGAGCTGCAGAGCTGATGAAAGGTCACTTAACACTGGAACCTGCAGCATGTTTTTGTGCTGCCCGAGACTTGGCCTCCACAGTGCTGGTGGTATCAGGATTTGAGGATGCCTTTTTTTCTTTTGTGGTACACACACTTGAAGGGTGTTGTCACAGATAACATATCACATTTCTTAATACATGCCATGTATATTAATATACTCAACTGCTTGAGTTGATGAATCAGTAGCTTCCACAGTTGGGTCCTAGTTTTTATTCTGTTTTATCTGGTATTTTTAAATTATTCCAGTGGTTTAGTGTATGTTCTTAAACTAAAACATCTGGAGTAGTTTTCTTACTGGATGCCTTCCTTCTGTGGTCTGTGGCTCAGTCCCACTCACCTGCTCAATTAGCTTGTTCAGGGATCCATGAACTGTGCCTTCTGTCGCTGCACGCGCTGCGTCTCGCCCAGTACGCGCTGTTCCCAAACACCTCGTTCATAGGCACTGAATTCCCACAGTATTTAGAAGAACTGTTTGTTCTATAAATGCCCACAGTTATTTACACAATTATAGGGAAGTAATTGATTGTAGAGGATGTTTCTCAAACTCTGATATGACCCCACTTGGAACATCCAGATCTGGGTAGGCACTACCAGCTGCGTTTCGTACCCAACCTTTCTGTCTTGCGGTGCTCATGATGTGTAAGGCACACGGAAGGCATTGCTGTAGTCGGTCACTTTTTTTTTTTAAATCCATTTCTCCTCCTAGAATGAGTTCTGAAGATGCTATTCTGATCTGTTTGTAAATTACTTTGTATTTTATGCATGTACTGTACTTTTGATTTATTATTTTTTTAGATTGATTTAAAATATATTCATCCATGATTCTAATAAAGAATTACAGGGGACGACTCAGTGTGGTGTTGGGTGTACTTTTTGGGAGAACTGGGATTCAACCTGAAGGTTTTTAGTAACTGGAAGCTGGTAAGCTTCTTGCAACAGGCTGTGAGAAGATGCTGAAGTGGAAGTAGCCCCAGAGAAGGAATTGAAAGGGTCATGTAACATGGTTGCTGCGTTCGCTCAGAGCAGGCCTGCAGCTTTATGCGGCTGCTGAAGTTCCTAGCTGTGACAGTCTGAGCTTCAGGAAGCTTTTACACTCTGAAAAAGTCTGGGTTTGCTCTACTCGGACTTCTGAATGCCTCTTACAGACCTGTTGGGGTTTTTTCCAGGTTGCCACTTGTAAGAAAATCCTGTGGGACAGCAAACTACTGTCATCTGCAGAAAACGACTGAGGTTTTTGATCCTGTCTGGGGTGGTGAGCAGGAGCCTGTGTGTGCTGTCCCTGGCAGCCTCCTGCACCAGGCACTGGTCACCCACAGAGCTTGAGGCAGCAGTGGTGGCTCTGGGGACAAAGGTGATGTAGGGCCTCTTGGCGTTGCAGGAGAGGATGAGGTGTGAGACTGGCCCGTGCTTCCTGCGGGAGCTGTTCTCACAACCCTTTCTCTGGCCAGACTGGAGCGTATTTTGGAATTAACCAACTTGCTGGGGCAGCCAGGTTCTAAATCTGTCAGCTGGAAATGCAGGAGGAGTTTCACTTCGCTTCACATAAGCAGGCAGCTCGACTCAGCCATCACCTCAGCGTTGGATTTCGCGTGGTTTGATGCCAGGTGCTTCCTTCTGCAGCAAAGGCAAACGCAACGCAGCCTGTGGGCACACAAATTGCTGTCGGGAGCCGAGGCTGCAGCGTTGGCCCGTGTGCACGTGCTGCTTCCTTCGCCTCACAGCAAACAGCGCTGTGTTTAAGTCCTGGGCAGCTGGGACGTGGCTGCCTGTGCTGTTAGACAAAGTAAGAACTCAAAGTTGGGGTTTTTGGAGGTTTTTTTTGTTTGTTTTTTCCCCACCAGAACTTTAAAATTAATAATCATAATCCAGGCCTTAGACAGAAATGCTGTGCAAAGACTGGTTTTGTATTTATGAACTGCTGTGATGTGGGGCGTAGTGTTTTCATGCAATAGTTTGGAAAGTCTTCGGGAGCCATCGACTTCTAAAGCAGAAGTCAAACGGTGCGTGCACAGAGATGTCACAGATGTCACTTCTCGCCTAGTAAAGCCTTTGCCTCCTGATCTGGGGTTTTGTGCTGCTTTTTCCTGACTAAGCACAGCGGATCCCCACTGGCATCAGGCTCAGTGATGCTCCTGGGACAAGAAGGTTCTTCACAAAGTGCTTCAGGAGGGACAATGTGGGACATCATTCCGGCTGAACACTGACCCAGCGGGGTATTGTTCCTGTTCAGCTGCTGGTTAATCCTCCTCCTCTGTGTTCACATTACTTCTGGGCTGAAGTGGCTCTTCTTTGCTAGTAGGAGACAACTGATTATAACACATACAGCTTTTGGGCTTTAAATGAGATTTTGGAGTTTCTGGGAACTCTGTATAATGCTGCAAAATTGTCTTTCCTTGCCAAAAGCTTTTGCTGTCATTTACATATTTGAAAGTCCCGGCCTTAACAATTATGAAGCCGTTCAGCGAGCGTCAGTGGTTCTGGTGTTTGATGGAAGTGGAGGTTTTGACTCTGAAGCAGAAAGGACATGGAATTGTTCTGATTTAAAGACGTTTTTATTAAGCTAGAATTATGTATTCTATCAGTTCAAACCTGATGAATTTCCAGCTTTAAATAGCTTATTGAGTGTGGCTTGTCCAATAAGAAGATTACATGCCAGGCTTTAGTTAACAAGATTTTTAGAAATATGAAGCACAAATATTGAAGAAGCTTCAACACGTAGCAGTCTGCTGCACTGCCCGGGAGTCATTAATTCTGAAGGTGTTCCTGCTGCAAATCTGTTCTTGCAATTTATTGATTAGACTCCCCAGGAGCACCATCAAACCTGCTGAGACAGCTGCCACGTGTCCTGTCTCACGGCTGCTGGGTGCAGGAGGGTGACTCTGCTGGCCTGGATCCTCCAATGCCCACCTGAAGGTACAACCATGCGCTAGCGGCACCAAGCGCTGTCACCACACATGCTGAAACGGCACTGAGCGCTGTCACCACGTGTGCTGAAATGGCACTGAGCGCTGGCACACATGCTGAAATGCTTCGTGTGAAAATCAGAGACCTGGTGTTGGCACTCGCCCCAGATCACTCTGTGCAGGTGTGTGGGAACTTGTCCGGCCGGGTCTGAGCATCGCTGGGGTCTCTCGCTCAGACCCATGAAGGTGAAACTGCTGGGGAAGGAGAGCTACTGGAGGAGGTGTGAGAATCATAGAATGAATCATAGAATCCCAGACTGGTTTGGGTTGGAAGGGACCTTAAAGCTCATCCAGTTCCAACCCCCCTGCCATCAGCAGGGACACCTTCCACTAGACCAGGTTGCTCAAAGCCTCATCCAACCTGGCCTTCAACACTTCCAGGGAGGAGCAGCCACAGCTTCCTTGGGCAACCTGTTCCAGTGTCTGACCACCCTCACAGTGAACAACTTCTTCCTAATATCTCATCTAAACCTCCCCTCTTTCAGCTTAAACCCATTTCCCCTTGTTTTGTCATTAACTGCCCTTAGGAAAAGTCCTTCCCCAGCTTTCTTGTAGCCCCTTCAGGTACTGGGAGGCCGCTATAAGATCTCCCTGGAGCCTTCTCTTCTCCAGGCTGAACAGCCCCAACTCTCTCAGCCTGTCCTCACAGCAGAGCTGCTCCAGCCCTCGCATCATCCTGGTGGCCTCCTCTGGACTTGTTCTAGCTGCTCCAGGTCTCTCTTGTGATGGGGGCTCCAGAACTGGGCGCAGTATTCCAGGTGGGGCCTTACGAGAGCGGTGTAGAGGGGGAGAATCGCCTACAGGAAAGACACGTACGGTGCCAGTTATGTTTTGCTTTAAAGCTCTGTCTTACCATTAACTCCAAGTGACAGTGTGAATTACAGCACTGTGTTTGCTGAGAAATCCTGCAACTAATGGCTCCTAAGCCTGATGCCTGTGGGTTTTGTCGTTGAGGGGGAACAGCCCCTTCGTGACCAGCACCTGGAAAACTCTGACGTGAACGAGGGCTGTTGAGTTTTAGTCTGTAAATGAGTACGTTTGAGAAATACACATTGAGAGAAATTCAATTTATTTTGTACAAGGTAGAATACCATTGCACAGTGAACAAATATATTACAAATCTGTCTTGCCTTAAAAAAGTATTGCCATTTTGGTGCCTATTTCCTAAGCTAATGCTAATATACAAGAAGGTGCCTTTTTTGTTGGTTTTGTTTTTTCTCTCCTCTGAAGCTCTATGCACATCCTTGCATTTGGTTTGAAAATCCAGCTTTGAAAAAAGAAAAAAAGAAAGAAAGAAAAAAAAAAAGGAACTGAGCACATCTCTGCTCTCTGGAGTCTCATCGCAAACTTTACAGCAACACACATGCTGGTCAGGCCGGCAGCTGAGGCGGCTTGTGCTGGGTGTAGGTTGGTCTCTAACGAGAGTGTCCCTTATCAAACTGCCTTTCTCTTGATATTTTTGAGGTAAGTCTTTCTGTTCATGTACGGAAAATATATTCCTACTGGCCCTACAAAATAATTGTCTGCTTACATCTCAAATAAGGCTTTCTTGGAAAATAAAATTGCTATTGCTGCTCAGTCATTGCCCCCATGCACACATGCAGCATTCGTGTAACTACTTATGCATTATCCTGCAACATGAAAATCTGCTCCCAGGGCAGCCTGGAGGATCTGGGAACCCTAATGGGGATCCCAGGGCTGGGCTCTGCTCTTGCTTTGCACAGAGGGGTTCAGAGCCAACCCCACCGCCCGGCGGGGTCCCGGCTCCTCCAGCAGCGCATCACCGGGGCTCCCCGTGCCCCGGTGCGAGTGAGTTGAGGCAGCTGCCAGCGGCTCAGCCCCACCGTGCCAGGGGCTTCTGTCCTCGAGGCGAGGGCTGAGCCTGCGGGGACACGGGCTGGGCCCCACCTGGGTGCTCCGAGTGATCCGACGCCTGGTCTGACTCAGAGCTGGGATCAAGCCGCTGAGCTGGAGGGCTCCTCTCACCAGTCCCCTGGACCAGCAGGTTATGGGATCATGCTTCGAGCAAACTGATGGGTGCTGGTTTTGTTCTCTTCTACTTCCATCAGGCTGACAAATGTGCAACAGAATATTTTTTTTTTATATTTAAGAGGCAATCAACTTGCTACTTCCATGTTTGCCTAATAAAATTACATACTTAGTGTCAATACTATTTCATGCTCAAAATCTACAAGGAACTGCTTAACGGCAAGTATTCTACTTTCTAGGTCAATAAAGACTTCAAAAAAAAATATAAATCAATGGTGGCTTAGTCCAAAACTTTACCATGGGCCAACTCCTTGATAATTACTTCACAAACAGTGGCTGAAAAAGAAAACCCAGTTTCAGCTCAATTTAATGACATTTCAGGTAGAATCATCAACGGATAAAGTTGCACTACATGGTAATGCACATCAAATTAAAGGGTGTCATAAATAGCATGCTGTTAAGTGCATCATGATGAGGTGGTTTGTAAAGATGGTCTAGAGAAGCCGACGTGTCTTAGCTCTCAGAAAGGAAACCAAACCCAGGTTAGTCTGTGCAAACCTGCAGCGTCCCAGGGAATTAAATGAAGGTGCATCAGTACACGCTGCCTGACAGATCTGCTGGGTTTATCTAACAAAATAGAAGCTGTAAAAGGAAAATTAAAGCCTATCTGTGCCAATCAAAGTATTTTATAGCTTGTTAAAAGTGTGGCAAGCTGGGTGTGAGACTCGCTGTTGAAACCCAAGTCATTAGCAAAGATCAGTGGACATTTGCCAACACATTACATTTTAAAAACTTCACAGAATGTCTCTGTGTTAATATTCCTCAACTCAAATACCCTGGTACTGAATATAAAGATGAAAATCTCATTGCTAATTATCGAGCATGATCTGCACAGGTTGCACATGGTGATGGCAATAAATGAGGTTTCCAGACAGTGAAATGACAAGTTTCCCTGCTTTCGTTCGGAAAAATGTCCATTTCCATGACAAAGATGTAGAATATATTCCAGCGTATTCCTAGTCACCTTGTTCCTAACGGTTAAAGGTTTCTTGATGCAGTTGGTAGGAATGTACATCTCTAAGTCCTTCTACTTGGCATGTTTTTGTGTTTTATTTTACAGCAAAGCCAGGGTCAGAATCCACACCACGCAGAGTTTTTGCCTGGAGCATGTAGACACCTTCCTGGGGTGACGTACTCCAGTCACGCGTGGAGGGGTTTCTCATTAGTTCCCGTGACAGATATAAAAATGTCTTTATAAATAACATCATGCAGCAGCAGTTGGCCCAAGCTGATGTTGTGTTACGTTAGGTCCTTGCGTAAGACAGTCTGAAGTCCCATCAGCATCCCGCAGTGCAGAAAAGGATTGTCTTCTCTTTTGCTTCCTGACAGTTTGTGTTTGCAGCACAGTGCACCAGTGAAGTTCATCCCTTTAAGACTGCTTGTCCCAAGATGGCCCGTGCGTCGGGCTGTGCCTTACGGGGAGGAGGTCGTAGTGACTCGGAATGTGGCTGTTCCTAGGCAGGTCGTATGGGTTTTGGATGTAACTGGCACTCCGACCACGGGCGTCTTGGACCACGCTGACGGTGGGCTCTGGGGAAACAAGGAAAACTGGGTTATGGTAACTAGCAGCGCTCCCAAAACTAGTTACTGTACTCGTGTGTTTGGTCACAAGTGCAGAACATGCACAGAGCATCCAGGCCTGGAGCCCCCAACACGGGAAAGATGTTGAGCTGCTGGAGCGGGTTCAGAGGAGGCCAGGAAGGTGATCAGAGAGGGCTGGAGCACCTCTCTGCTGAAGAAAGGTTGAGGGAGCTGGGCTTGTTCAGATTGGAGAAGAGAAGGCTCCGGGGAGACCTCACTGCAACCTTCCAGTAGCTGAAGGGGGCTTAGAAACAGGAGGGAAAGTGACTTTTCCCATGGGCAGAGAGTGACAGGACAAGGGAAAATGGTTCTAAACTGAGGGGAGATTTAGGTCAAATATTAGGAAGAAATTTTCACCCAGAGGGTGGTGAGACACTGGCCCAGGTTGCCCAGAGAAGCTGTGGCTGCTCCTCCCTGGAAGTGTTCAAGGCCAGGTGGGATGGGGCCCTGGGCAGCCTGACCTAGTGGTTGGCAACCCTGTCCACAGCAGGGGGGGTTTGGAACTGGATGATCTCTAAGGTCCCTTCCAACCCAAACCAGTCTGTGGTTCTATGAACATCAGTTTCCCAAATCATCTCTTCCCAGTGCAGCTTTGCTGGCAGCACCTGGGGCAGACCAGGGAGTAGAACACCAAACAGATCCAAGGGCAGGTAGTTCCCAAAGCCCTGCAGGTAATGTCTTCAAAAGACCAACACTTTTGTGCATTCAGAATCTTGCAGGTGGACTTTGCAGCAGTTTAAATCCAGAGCATAAAGAGGGGACCGCAGCCCTCTTCTGCCAGAGCTGGAGGAGCAGTTCCATGTCATACCACGCTCATGTTCCCCACCACAGCACAGAGCTGAGCTCCCCAAATCAACACACCAACGCACAGACCTTCTCCCCACAGCGTGCCAAGTCCACGCTTCTTGTGTTGGGGAAGGAAAAAAAAACCCCAAACCTCCACATTTACAATAAAAACACCAACTGTTGGAACAGACCTTCTGCCGCCTGCCCCACTTACCAACTTCGTAGATGTTTTTGTTGGCTGTCGATGAAGTTGGCATTTCTGAGTATGAGGAGTCCCTGTGACCAGGTGATTTCATTTCCACGTAGCTGCTCTCGGAGTGTTTGCATGTTAAAATGGGGGGGTCTTTAATGGTGGCGTATGGGTTTTCACTGCTGTTCAGAGAACAAGTGCTGGAGCTGCACACAGATTCTTTCATATAATCTGCAAAACAAGAGGGGAGTGGGAGCGTGAGTGGCCGGTTTGCTGAAGTGACTTACAGCTGAACCTCTGCGGGAGGGGTGGGGGGGACAGGGGCGCAGGGGGTATAAGGAAGATCCTCGAAGCATCCAGCCCAGACACCCGACGCTTGTGCTCTGGGTGTGTCCAGACCATTCCATCCACAACTCACTAGCAGGAAAGAAATCAAAACCTGCTCGATACCGAAGGTTTTCCTGTAAACGGTTCTAGTGTCACTTACTGCAATATTTAATTTTAGGTGGCAATCCTTTCCCTCCCTCCCCCTAATTCCTAAGGAGCTACGTTTTAATCCTGCTCCACCTGCCCCGCCGACCCGAAGACCCAGGCACGTGGCCGTGACGAGTCAGCTCTGCAGGCAGGCGCTTCTGCTGGTACTTGGCCTGCTGGGCCAGCTACAGGGCAAATGTCCCAGGGGCTTTGGCCAACGTCAAATGCCTTATGTTTGAAAGCAAAACATTTCTAGCAGGCATAGAACTGCATCAGTGCAGCACATGTGTGTGTGGTCCCTGAGAGCTCCAGTTTCTGGGGCTGTCCAACACCAGGAGAAACCAACTCCCTCTGCCATTAAGACCGGGAGGAAGTTGCTCCTGCTAGTGAGGAACATTTGGGTTTCCAGAGGGGACAAGCCTCCGTCTGAGCCTCGCTTTTCCTTTGCCTTTTTTCCCTCCCCCCCATTGCTGTAGACATCTCCTGCTCCTCTCCCCTGGGCTGGAGCAAACAGGAGATGGTGACAGAGGAGGTGTTACATGGGGAGAACAAGGTTGGTGTGAGAGATGGAACCACCAGTCTCCCCTGTTGGTGACCCTGGCTGGGTATGCCAGCCTGCTGCAAGGTACAGTGCCAGTCTTGCTTTAGAAAAATAAAATAATAATTAAAAAAAAAGAGAGAATAAATAGGTCTTAACATTGACATTCAAGAACGTGCCATTGCTGCTGTGTGCATCCTGCTGGGCAGTGCCATTAATTTAGAATTAGAGCGATGCAATGAAAGATGAGGCATTTTCTTGTGCTGGGTTACAGTACAAAGGCAGATCCTGGTATATATGAAATACTCCCGGTGAAATAGCGGGACTTGCAAAATAGCTGCAATCCCAGCTGCCCCCGCTATCTAGTATGGGAGACAAAAAGAGAAATGCAGGTTAAGAAATAGACAGACAACAAGATATCGCTTCTCCTGTACAAACCTCCTCTCTGTGCCTGTCCGCCCCGTCCTGCTAACTCACTCTGCTCCGCTGCTTCCCTCTGCGCTCCCTCCGTCAGCTCTGGGGCTGTGTCTGTGTGTCTGTCCATCAGCCCCGGACCTGCTGCCCTTCGTCTTGGCTCAGCTGGGGGATGAGCACTGAGCAGGTGTCCAGAGCAAGGTGTCCGCTCCTGCCCTGCCGCCTGCAGGAGCTATCGCATTGCTGTGCTCCGGTTTCAGCGATACGACCAAATTCTGAGTCCTCAGCTCTCAGGGTTAGTGAAGCCAGCTTGGTAGGAAGCTCCACTGCACAGCAAACCAGCTGGACCACAGAACCACGGCATTGTTTGGTTGGAAAAGACCTCTGAGATCATTGAGTCCAACCATACCTGTCCAGTACTAAACCAGATCTCTGAGCACCTCATCTGCCCATCTTTTAAATCCCTCCAGGGATGGGGACTCCACCACCTCCCTGTGCAGCCCATTCCAGTGCCTGAGAACCCTTTCAGTGAAGCAGTATTTCCTGACATCCAATCTGAACCTCCCCTGGTGCAACTTGAGGCCCTTTTTTCTTGTTCTATCACTTGTTACCTGGGAGAAAAGACACAGACCTGCCTCACTACACCCTCCTTTCAGGGAGTTGTAGACACCGATAAGGTCTCCCCTCATTCTCCTCTTCTCCATGCTGGGACCATCAGGGACGTGAGGGCTGGCAGAGGCCCTGGCACCAGTGCGATGTTGATTTAGTGATAAAATTAAGAACCTGCTTGTCTGACTGCAGCCTGGGTGAGATGAGCGATGCCTTCGCTTCGAAGCGAAACACGTCTGCTTTGGAACATCACAGGAGGCAGGAACCACGGTGTCAGGGGAGGGTTTGACCCTCCAGCTGTACCAACCCCGTCCCGCTACAGGCAACTCGGTGAAAAGCTGCCCTGGTCCATCCCATCCCGTCCTAAGGAGTGATGGACCATCCCATCCCATCCCACCCCATCCCATCCCGTCCTAAGGAGCGATGGAGCAACCCTCCCAGACCAGAGGCTCCCGCACAAGCGAGCTCCATGGTATTGCTTTTGCTGTGTCTGTGACTTAAATTAAGTTGCCACGCAGTCTAAGGTCCGTTAGCGTTTAACGGTGAGGAGACAAGAGACAAAGACTAACAAATCTTCTAATAAAACAAAAATCCTGAGGTTAAAAACCACCTGCGCTACACGGACTGGGCCCCATTTTTGAGCCGTGGGGAAGGTTGTACGTGGGTGATCTGTCTCATGAGGGTCAGGAGCTGAAAGATCCCAGCGCTGCCCAAACTGCTGGCGGTGCAGGAGCACTCACCCCTTCAGTGACACAGCCCCAGTGGCGGGGAGAGGCTCAGCCCCCGGCTTTTACTTCATTCTTAGCTAAAAAAAGGGCTCAGCTCCACCTGCCTGCAAGTTACAGATGCTGGTGGTTACTAAGAGTACACAATGCTCGTTAGGAGAACCTGGGCAGCCTTTAATAAGCCAGGTCTAAAAAGCAAAGCATTGCAAAGCAATCCCTGTTGGCACCGTAGCTGGGAGGGAACAAATCAAAGCAGAGCTGGGTTTAGATTGCTAAAAATGTGGATTTATATAAAAGATTGCTGGCTGCTACAGCGGAAAAGAGTGAGAAGTGCTGCTCCTGCGCTGCTGTAGCAGGCAAGTAAATAGCTGCGGGTCAGCGCTAGTTTTTTATGGAAGTGGGCACATCAGAGCTGGCACAGGCAAAAATCCCAGCACGTCATCTCTTTTATTAAGTCCAGCTCAGCTACTTTTCTCTTCCTAAGCTAAAATTCACGGGCGCTGCTGCTGGCACTAGCGCTACCTCCCACGCAGGTGTCCCTCCGGCTGGAGCCGCGACACCAGCCCTTCTCTTCCCAGGGCAAACCAGTGAAATACCAGTTGGGCTGCCCAGACTCATCTGACCTCTCCTAGGAATTGCTTTTTCCCAGAAAATATTGAGGAACAACATGCCTAAGAGCCAATTCCCACTGACGTAAATGGGAACTCAGTGTCTAGCTGGGGACTGGACTCTGCTCTGGATACAGCCTGATTTATGGAGCAGCAGCGTATGTTTGGTTACACGCTCCACGCCAGGGACTCATTAGCCCACAGGACACATCATGTGCAGAGATCACAAAGAATTTAACTCTAAAGGATGTGGAAGCAGCTGAGTTACTTTGTTATTAAGGTAATTTGGGGATAATTAAAAAGTCTGGCATCGACTGTCACCATTTGATGTCATGAATTAATTTAACCCGGAACAAACGTATTTAGAATTCTCAGCCCGTTCAGGCTGTGGGCCAAGTGTGAGCTCTGGTGATGCCACCTCAGCATCTTCCCGTGTACCCGCAGGGTCGGGCTCTGGTGGGGGCACAAAGCTCAGCCCAACCTGGGCTGTGCCACCACAGCGCTGTAAGCACTTGATCAGCTGGACACACTGGAGAAATATGGGGAATACGCTCTCATTTTGAAGTCCCTGTCTCCTGTGTTGCCTGGATACTCAGATACCAGACTTTTGAAGGAGATTTTATTTTTCTTACCAGGGACTGGAAATGTTCTTGTCCCTCCTACAGACCAGGTTCCTCTCTTTTTTTTTGCCCTGAATATCCTCTGACATCCTAATGACAAACCTTGGTACCTACTGCCACGTTTGAAGGGCTAAGGAAATATGAGGTACACAGGTAAAACACATTCTCCTACTAGTTCATGACGTTTCTGGATGGTGTTCATCAGCCTGGCTGACCTTCACTGCTGCTAGGACAGGAAACCAGCCACTGCTCATTGCTGCTTTTCAGGGTGACACCACCACATCCCTGAGCTGAGCCCCCCAAGTGCAGGAGTGTTTCCAGCTGCTGGGATTTTGCTGGGTATTGTGCAAAATGGAGGGTTTTTTTTTTTTCCCTAAATTATTAGTTCCTGAGGTTGCATTTTCCACCAGTGCAGCAGCATTAATTTAAAAAAAAACAAACCCAAGAAAAACAACCCTAAAAAATAGAGAAGGACTCAGCTGCAAGGAAAAGCCTGGAAGTGGTCTGACTGGACACCACGTACGGGCAAGAAACTGTTCTGAAAACCTTGTGAAGGTTCAACCACGGTCACCATGTGCCACCAGGCTCAGAGCTGGCACCATGGCATCCAGCCCCTCACTGCCCCAGAGGGTTCCTGCTGCTTTTCCAGCGTAAGGAGCTGTTGGACACCTCAGTGTGAGCTTGGCTGGTCCATGGGTGACCCTGGCAAACCCAAACTGGCCATGCCTACCCCCCTGGGCCTCCACTGCCAGCACGGCCGCTGCATTTCTAGTGGCAGGTTGGAAAAGGGATGTCCCTCTCCTGGCTGCCCTGCTCTGGGGACAGCCCCCAGCCAGCCCAGCACAGAGCAGGAGCTCTGGTCTTCTCAGAGGAGAAATGGAGGAAGCTGGTGGTGGATCAGGTCCACCAGAGCCTGAACTCAGCCTCAAGCCACAGGACCCCCATGCTCCCTCCCAGCAGTGCATCCCCTGCAACACTCTGGGCTGGGGCCAGGAGAACCAACCATGGTTTCAGCTGCAGGGCACGTGTTCCCCGGTCAGACCCAGCAATACTGATGGGAAAAGCCATCATCTTCAGAGTGCATAAGAGCATCTAAACACAAAGCACCTGCCTGCCAAGTCTTTTTGCTGACAGAATCCAATTATTTGGGTCTGGGATTTTATTTTATGTGAATGATCCAGCTTGGCAGATGCTTCCTCTCCATCTTTCAGACAAATGTAGCTCATCAGGGTCAATGCAAGACCTGGCAGGGCAAGGAGAGCTGCACATGGAGCACGTCACCCAGCTCCTGCTGGCAGGGGCTTAGCTGGGATGGAGAGTTCCCATGCTGCTGCCACAGTCCCCAGAAAGTGACCTTCAGACTGGACTGTCAGGAGCCTTCAGCCATCCAAAGGCAGATGCTTCAGAAAAATCTCAGCTTCTAACTACCTGCAGGTTAACTACCAAAAATCCCTGGGAAGTCTGGAGTGTGCTGTGTCCCCAGCACCTTGCCAGCACCGGCTGTGCCTGTCTGCGGCAGCTGAGCAGCCACAAAGAACACATCAAATGCCCTCATATGGCTTCTAGGCCTGATTTTTTCAATATATAAGGAGATAAACATGCAAATAAAATGGCTCAGATCCTAATAAACAAAAGATGTAGCAGCAGAAAATGCATTTCACAGCTCACTGTTCCTGTAATTCTTTTTCTGCCGCTCACACTGGTGCCCCGCTCTCTGTGTGACTGTGGCTATGGACAGGAATTCCTACTGCGTGTGTTTCAAGCAGCTTCTTAACTTTGTAAACACAGTAATTTAGTTTAATCTTGAAATTAATAGTTCCAAGTAAAAAGAACAACTAATTACACTATAATATTTTTTTTTCTGACAAGGGAATCATTGAAGTAGCTGAAACCAGTGGACTGAGTCAAATATACGTACAAAACCCTCTGAATATTTTAAATTTAGCTTTATCGAGAAAGACCTGGTCGTGGATTATCGATTTCCTTCAGAGATTCTGTGTGGCCAGGTGATGTTTTAACAAATGTGATATCACTTTATTTTGCAAACAGCAGCTACGAAGTGATTAGTGATCTCTAGACCTGGCTATAAACTGATCATTGTTTTTTATGTGCACTAGTTTTCAGTATTCCTTGTTAGTTCTGATAAAGATCTTGCTCTGTAACACCTCTCCCAGAGCAGACCAGTGGGTGTCTTGAAACCAGTGCTGTGGGAAGGTACCATTTTCCCCATTACTCAGCTGATAACCTGCTGAAGGACGTTATGGAGAGAGGCTGGGCAATATTGACCTCCTCAGCTGATGGAGGGACATTCCCAGCTGGCGTGTACAGACACAACAGCCTTGAATTCACATCAAGGACCTCAGCCTGAAACCTGCCTATTCTGAATGAGATGGACTCCTTGCTCCATCTCCTGGACCACAAGTTCTGTATGCCAAAGCCCAGATCAGTCAATCGGGAGCTTGTGGCCACTGTGCCAAGTGCTCTTGTAGTCCATACATAATATTTTCAGTGTAAACCTGAAGGACAACTGAAATCTAAAATCATTGAGCCTTGTGCTCATGACTCATCTATGATCCCTTTTTAGAACTGCCCTGGAGTCAATGCCCATTAATTGCTTCGTGCCAGCGTGACTGGTTAATGTCCTGAGCGAGGTCTTTTCTCAAGCTCTGCTATAAATCTTTCAGCAAAGGCCACATAGCAGGGTCAGCTTGTTTTCTAGCGGCTTTGTTTAAGCTCAGGATGGCTAAGAGCCCTACAGAGCCACAACTTAGCAGGCAAATGCACCATCTCATCTGCAACCGCCACCAGAAGGCCCTTGTAGGATGGCCAACAGGTCCTAAAAGAGCTTCACCTGGCCAGACAGCTCCACCTGCACCTCCTGTCCCTGCAGCAAAGCCCTCCCTTTGTGTGTCACACTGCTTTGCCGAGGCAGGAGCCTACAGCCTTGTAAAGACTTTCATCCAGAATTCATGGGCCCCAGACACCTGGCTTGGAGTCAGGAGTGCTGCCAGCTGAGCCACGCGGGCGTATTGTGTTGGGAATGGCTCTGTCCCTTTCTGGCTCTGCACAGCCACTCTCCCGGGTGCTCAGGTCTCCTATCTCACCTCTTCTATGACACCCTCCTCAAACTCTTTGCCAGGGTGACTGCAGGCACTGGATACCATACCTTTGAAGCTTTTTTCCATTATGTATGTGTTCTGACGTCTATCCATCCCACAAGCACCTGCATGAAAATGATATATAATGGAAAACAAATAAATATTTATGTAAATTGGATTGCTTTGACTACTGAGCAGCATATATTCTTTCCCCTAAATTGTATATCAAGGCCCTCATTTAGGGAGGCTCTTAAGCACGTCCTCAGCTGTAAGCATGCTCTCAGCTTCACTGGGGATTCTGTGCACGCCTAAAAATTATGCATACGCTTAAGAGCTTCCCTGGAAGGGAGGGCTTTCCTGAAACAGGGTTCTGCTCATTACCAAGAACAGCTATCCATCAGGAGAACAGGAAAAAAGTATCATCTGCCCATAACGTTCATTACTGAAACACTAGGTTGGAGTAGTAAAAAAAGCCTAAACCAGATCCTTTCAAATGTGGTCCCATTACATTACTCTGTGACTCATTTTAGGCTTTGTTTCATTCGTGGCTAGTATGTTATTTAATTCACAGCCTTAGATTTGAAGGTGTATGTAAAAATCTTTCTAAATTACCTTCTCTGACTTTGCTTATAAATTTGCACAGTTCAATAACTGGTGTGACAATAGTTCCCAGGTGGCTACAGCAGCCTGAAAATGCAGCAAGTGAGAGCAGAGACCTTGTGCAGCTCTGTAAGAACTTGCTGTTCCTTGCAGAGACAGAGATAAAAAGGGATGGGAACCTTTGCTGTTTTCACTACTGCAAATTAGCCTAGATCTTAATCAAAAGGAAAATCTAATGTAAGCCTTTAAATCTTTTTAACTATGAAGTCTGATATTTCTTATTGACTAGCAGAATCAACACAAATTCAGTTACTGAGATGGAAACATCTTTGTGGCTTATGGGATTCCCAATCAAGTAACTAAGTTACGCTGGTGAAAGAGCTCTGCAAACTGTAGGTCCCAGGGGTCTCCCAGCTATTTGTCCTTGTGCGTCCTCTGGTCTCTACAGAAAAAGCTGTCACCACCACCAGCAATGATGTACCAGTCTCTTCTTCACGACAGCCTTGGGGTTTTTTTTGCTAAATAAGCAAAATCACTAAATTAGACAACAAATGTGTTACCGGCACATGAAAGACAAACCCTTTTGCTCTGATTCTCCAAGTGCCCAGCCCTGAGCACAGAGAAGGTGCTGGCTGTGCACCACCAGCTCTCTGTGATGCTGTTCTTTCCCTTCTGGCCAAGGTTGACCCCCAAACTGTTTGAAAATTTGTTTCCCACCCTATTCCTGGAGTCACTCCTTGGAAGAAGATGCAGAGGGCAAGGCTGACTGGGCAGCTGGACATAGTGGGGAAGCTCTTTCACATAACGGCGTTAGCTGTGTGCTTTTTTTTTCCTCCTCTCCTGCATTTCACTGGAGCAGAGTCCTGAGTGAAGAGGATGGAGCTGATTCATCCCTTGGCTCACATCCACAGGGCTAGTGTTCCCTTTCCCAGCAGTGGTGCTCCCAAAGGCCATCCCTGGTGATCTCAGGTCCTCCTGACAGGGCTGAGCAGGTCTCTAGGGGAAGGAATCCTCAAGTGGTATCTGGGGCAGGAACATCCAACTGGTATTTAGGGCAGGGTGCCTCCCGGGTGCCTCCCCAATACGCAGGGTGCCTGTGGCAAGAAGCAGCTCGCACCACACAGAGCCAGGCTGGTGTGTAAGAAGTCGGTGAGCGCACAAGTGGGGTTAGAGGGTGAAGGGAGCTGTACCCACAAAGAGAGAACACTGACAGGGAAGAAAAGGAGACCAGGCTGACCCATGGGGAGGTCACTGGACACAGCATTGCTCACATAGTGCGACAGCAACACTGGAAGAGCCTCTGGCTTCGGAAGACTGGGATGAATAGCTTTGGTCAGGACCATGATCCAGTCCTCTCCAGTAACTTTAAAATATTGACCAGTCATGTTGGAGTTAGAGACAAAGCAAGCAGCATAAAGCAGAGGATTAATCTTCTAGGATAGTGCCCTCGTAACTGCAGGGGATTAATGAGATGGTTAGAGTAAGGACCATGAAGATTAAGTGACTTAGTGAAGCAGAGGTTACCCTGGGAATGGTTCGCTGTGCCCCCTGCACAGTTAATCCTTGTACAGAAATGTTGCAGCTGTTGTGAGCATCTTCATCAGATCTTTACAGCAATGTTCCCATCGTGACTGTGAAGAGCTTTGGGGCTGCTGCAAGGACGAAGCAAATATCACCCAGTGCTTTCTGTGGCTCTGAGGGGAAGGACTCCACCTTCCGAGTGTATTTCATTTGCTCAGCTCCATGCGAGCTCCTGCCAGTCCTACTGGAAACATCAGGCACATCAGGAAGGGCTTCTGCAGCAGCAGAGATCACTGTGCCTGCTCTGAGTAAGCCCAAACTTGCTGTGAGACCTTCCTGGAGGGCAGGCTGTCGTATTAACACAGGATTTATCTGAGTGAACTTGACTTCTCGATCGGAGTCGAGGGACGGGCAGTCCTTGCCCACGCTGAGCTGCAAAACAGCATGTTGCCAGCTCGAGCTCAGGTCTCACTAACTCCAGTGGAGCTGTAGAAAACTGGGAATCCTTTTTACGGGAGGATGGCTGAGGAAAGGTGGGATACACCTGCCAGGAAAGATACAGGCAGGGGTGGTGCTGCCTTGGGAGGGCTATGTGACCCCTCAAAGCCCTTCCCCACCTATACCCTGTCATTCTGTCTTTAGTCTTCTTTTATGTCTGTTATAATTCTGTGGGGTTTATGACCCGTTTTTCTGTATCCATTGCATTCCTCAGGAGGTGAAATAAATGATGGACACATTATTTTTTAAACTGCAAAAGTAGTTAATGTGGAAAAGCCCTAAACAGGCCAGGAAATCTGGTACTTCAGGGAAATCTAGGTTTAAGTTTGAAGCTAAATTGTCTGCTGGGGTGAAATCAGAGGCTCAGCTGGAAATATTTTTCCACACCTCTTGGCTTTGAGAAAAAATGCAAAGTCAGCTCTGAATCAAACGTTGTAGCTTTGGTCCTCTGGAATTAATGCAGCTTTGAGTCACTCAAGATGTGCTGCAAATCACACTTTAGTCTCTGCATTAAGGACTGCTGTTAAAAAAACATAACAGATAAAATCATTTTTGTCCGCAGCCCGCTGTGCCCAGCACTCCAGCTAATGAGCATAACAACCTTTTCTGAACTCAGCCGGTGGTTTAGGACTTTTTACTTGCTTGGAATGGGGGCTATAAGCTGGTCTCTGCAATTGCTTAATGCAGACTGGACTAGAGCAAGAGAGATTAGTCACAGGGCAAACTATTCCGGTTCTGCAACAAGAGACTGAATAGAAAATGCAGACAAGCCATTCCTTGAAACTAGTAGGACCAGGCTGCATTGACGAGGTAATGACACACAGCCAGAGTGACAAAGTCACCTCTTCTTGTCACCACAGAGTCCCCAAAGTCTGATCTCTCAAGCACACATCCATGAGGATTACTTGTGAAATGTGCTTATCACTAGACTCCAACTCCATTTAACAGATATGATTATGGCTCTGAAAAAGCCTGACCGGCTGATATTTGAAGCCCACCAGCAGATGTGCCAGCAGTAAAACACGGGCTTTGTTCTGCTCCTTGCCTTTCCCAGTTGGAAAGAACACAAACCTGGCAACCGAAGTCCTGCAAAACAGGCAGAATACCTGCAATCTGTTAAAATCCACTGGATGTGTATGTACTGTGGATATACATATGTGTACTTTTATATATATATAAAAATATATGCATAGATATGCATACACATACCTAAGATTCATGGTTTTCTGCACAATTTTTTCCTCTTAGGCTCAAAAACCCCCGATTGATAACAGAGGGAACATACACATTGACTTAGATAGGAGTTACACTGGGTCCTTAATTAAGATTAAATTGTTTTGCTTAACACCACATATAGGAAACAGCCTCTGGCCACCTGCCCTGCACTCTTCCCAGGAAGCTGGTGCTTGGTCAGGCTGATTCTCTCCTGCTTCCTTGCCATGTCTGCTCTATCATCTCCTTGCTCTGTGCCGCCGTGGCAGCCTGTAGGACGTGCATCTGAGAGAAGGGACTGTGGTGGACTCTGAAATGGGCTGTTCCTTTGGCCCTGAGCCCCCTTTCTCCGCTCCCTCACAGAACATCTTTCTTCCTTTCTCTTTCCAAATCAAATGTCTGAGGAATGGCTCCTGGCTCAGCAAAGGCCAATGATACAACCTGTCAGCGATTAAAAGGTGTTTTCCAAAGCTGTAAAACTCCAGCCTGCAAGAGTGAGGAGAGCAAAGAGGGGTTAATTAAAGCACTCATGTGCCGTTAGCTGTGTGATTGCCTTTAGGAGATACACAAGCAAATGGAAAGTACATGGCATTTCCAGAAATCATTCTGTTGATCCTCTTTTAGACACAGATCTAGAGATAGATTGCTTGGAATCGAGGAGCTGTGGTGCGAGCACACAGAAAAGGGAGTGATACCATCAATCAGCTGAGCAGGAGTGTTCTGCTTCTGATTGAAACAGTCTCCTGGCTTCTCCTGGGCTGCCAGCCACTGCTCCTGGGTAAGGCAGCATCTTCTCCTTGGGAGTAGCTGCTTCTCCTGCTCTCCCTGAACTGTGAGATCAAAGGGGAGTCCAAGTCTGGATCCTGTGTGCTATTGAGAAGCAAGGTTTTCCCCTTCAGAAGAGTCCCTGAATCCTGACATCCAGTCTGAGCACAGCCATGACCCTGGAAAGTGCTGCAGTTCAAAATATAAATGGTGTCAGCCTGGGACAGGGCTGGACTGCATCCAACTTTGAGTAGAGTATTTATTTGAGCAGAAATGCATTTCATAAGGTAAAAAAAAGAATGAAGAAAACTCCTTATGATTGCAGGTTTTAGAAGATGAGTGAGTTAATTTTCACACAGCTATTCTTACAATTTCCTTTCCCCCAACTATAATTCATATTTATGCCACTTGCAATTTCTAATAAGCCTACAGACATTTTTGGGAGCCTGATGCTCTTTCTCATCTGGTTGGTCTGAAGAGCCCATCTGTTGGGACCACTGCCTCAGCTGGAGGAGTCACTGGCTGAAGAACCAGGGTGGCAACCAGAAGAGTTGAGGGTTTTCCATCCATTCCAAATTTCTCTTTAATTTCCCTTTAAGTCCTCTTCCCTGCCTCTAGCTCACTTACTAATGTATCTACTCTCTAAAATACTTCACGGGGCCACAACAGAGGACTTGTCCACTGCTACTTTAACTATTTTTAACTGGATCCAGCCATGGACAACACTCAGCTGCTATTCCAACACGTGAGCTAGAGCACCTGTGCCATAAAAGCTGAAGCTAACAGTGGGATGAGAAGGTGGTACAGCTCTTTACCTCTTTGGTACTTCCATGCATGATGTGGTTTAAAGGTCAAGATCCCCTGTGTGACCTTAGTAGGCTTCACGTATATTTTATGTTTGCAATTCAAAATTGAAGGGGTTTTTTTTTGCTTTCTTCTGAAATTTGCATGTGTAAGTGGAATCTGCAGCTTTTATTGCACAAAAGTAACACCAAGAAATGAAAACATCTTACAGTTTCATGTAAAAATAGCCTTGATCGAGCAAGAATTCAACATTATGGAAGTTAGCATAAGGAAGAATTAATTTAGGTATTGAAAGGAGAGAAAAAGATCTCATTTTTATCAATTAGTGTGAAATAGACATTGTGAAAAAAAAAACAAAGGAAAAAAAAAGTGTCTGGGATGCAAAATGCTATGGAAAACATCATGACTGTTTTGCTGGAGACCACATAGCTAAAGTATTTATCACTTCTACATCATTCTTACTGCCAAGGCATTTAGCATCACTTCTGCTAGTAAAATAAAACACATGAGTGCAGGACAAATGTGGCACACAGGGAGTCCAGGACACCGCGAGATAAAAACAAATAAAGCTAGTGAGCAAAGCAGTAAAAGAGTAAAAGGAAAATTAACTTGATTTGAGGAGCATTTGGAAATCCTCACCACCTCCAACACTCCATGTTACACACTTAAGCACAACAGCGGTTTCGCAGCTTATAATAGAGAAGAAAAAATTAATGGTTGATAATAATGGAAAAGGTTTTTGCATTGAAGCTCAACAGTTTTGTGATTTTCCTGATGCAGAGAAGACTTGATTTTTGGAGCAAGGCATGGTATGTGACCAAAAAAGCAGTGACAAGATGTAATGCCTGGTGGTGCCCTATGTTCATTCCTTTGCCACGTGAGCTGTGAGATAGTTGACCTTAAAAATCTTATAATACCACTTAATACTGCACTTTCCCTCATAGTGCATATTTTCAGTAAGATATTAGTGATCCCAGTAATGGAAAGGGCAAATGCCTTCTGCCATTGACAAGCTGAACTCCAAGTGCTTAGATAGGAAAACAAATAGAATTCAAGGCACTAAATCTGGGTAGGTTTTGAGATAAGAGCTGCTGAAAACACTGTTAAAACTGAGGCCAGGGAGAATAAACTCAGAAAAGGCAATTTGACTTCTCTTCTGGCTTGTTTGCACTGGCTGGTGGCTCAAAATTGCCTGAAAAATGGCCACTGTATGATTAACTGGGAGATAACAGCATCTATCGCACGCTCCAGCTCCCACCAGAGGCTCCACAGCTTTATCAAGATGCCGGTATTTAGGGCTAAACTTTATTAAGCACAAAAGGAAAAAAATCCTAAATTTGCATTTTAATGTTCTAAGTTAGTCTTTAAAAAACCCATTTATAGAGTAGACAGTGATTCAATCGAGCAACCTAGGAGGGATATTGGAATGGATATTGACTCTGCTTTCCCAATCTAGGGTTTGTGGTAAAAGAAACAGTTTTCAATTCTCCATCCTTCCCTACTGACAATTCTGATTGTAAAAGAAAGACAACACCAAGATTCTTCATTACTATTAATGCCTGTATGAAAGGCTGATTTGGAATTGCTCTAAAGTCTACTAAAGTGATTAAATTGTTTAAAAATTACTGACCTAGTTCATTCAGATAGCTGTAGGGTCTCCAGTCTGCAGTTTCTCTGTCAAGGATTTTGTTACTGAGCTGTTCAAAAAGTATGATAATGGGTTAATGCTGAAATAAACAGACAGTTCCCACCCGAGACTTCAGCCCAGTGATGTCATGAATAAAAATGGGAGATGGCTATTACCTCGGCCTCACCATTTCAGTTCTTTATCTGAATGAATTTGACAGTTGTTCACTAGCATTAGGGAAAATCACAAAGGAGAGTCACTTCACCAAGCAATGAACACAAGCATGCTGGAAAAGACAGGATTTCCTGGAGTAACCGGTGACTGCGACTCGAATGCCTGTGTACATGGAGTGACATGTGGCAGTTGCAAAATAAACTCATGAAGATGGATGGATCAAAACCACCTACAGAAGCATGCAGAGAAGAGCTGTTTGGAACAAAGGAGGTTGCTAATACATCTGTATATTTAGTTAAAAGAGATGTAAGGGCTACAGGATTTCTCTCAATTCAAGGAAAATCACATTGGCAATAACAAAGCATAAAGGCCCGTGCGGATCTGCCAGCAAAAGCAGAGAGGAGTCCAGGGCTGCCATCCAGATGCTACTGTTGGAAAAACACCTTTTGCAACGAGGCTGCTGGGACCCTCCGTGTGCCCGGATCCAGCAGGGCTGCAGAGGGATGGATGGATGGACACAGCCTGTGCTGGTGGGGTGGAACCATCTGGAGAAGGCTGCCTTTGTGCTGAGCACACGTGTCAATACACTCTTGGTTTTTCTGCCATTTGTTGAAGTCTCACTTGAGGTAGGTAACGCTCAAGCACAATGCCAAGGGGCAAGCACAGCGTCTGCCTGAGGGATGAGGATTTTGAGGACCTGGGGTGAACTTGCTGGAGCATCTCAGCCCCTCACGCTGACAACTTTTTGGAGGTGCACGGCTCCACTAGACTGGGGCACCACAACAAAGGTGGCTCTCCAAAGCCTATGGAGATCAGGTGAGTCCCAGCAAGGAGGGGCTGTGAATCACTGTAGTTGCTAAAGCTGATGAGTTTCCCACCTTGCAAGTATTCCTTTGAAAGCCACACCTGCTGAAACTACAGCTGGTCCTGAGGAAGTTCCTGAAAAATTAACATTATGAAGCCATTGTTGCTCTCCTGGGTCTGTTTCCAAACTGGAAAGCCTGCTGACTCTGTTTCAGAGGGTTCTGATAATAGCCCTGCTATTTTACTGTATTTACAAGAAAATAATTAAAAACAAAGGAGGTTAAAATGGAAACAAAGTATTCAAAATTACCACAACATTTAATTTTTCCTGATCTCTTAATAATTTTCGCTTAGCTTTCATAATGAGTTTTAAGACTGGGAACAACAACAACAACAAAAAAAACCCCTCACTGATGTGTTGAAGTCTACTGGGATATAAAATCCCAGCTGGCACCCAGCACCTACAGCCAGCCCCCCACCTTCACAGCTCTATGTATCAGCCCTCAGTGCCACAGCCACCCCACTTCAGGGTGCAGCAGCCTGTGTTGTCCCTGTGTCTGCAGAGCAGTGTCCCCAGACACTGAGGATGGCTTTGCAGGAAGCCCATGGTCTGGGTTTTGTCCTACAAATACAACTTCCCTGGTCTCCAACTGTGCTCCTGGAAATAGCTGATGGTGCCTGTGTCCCCTCAGGGAAGGGGGACGTGGCCCTGTGCTCTCAGGACATGTAGTCCCGCGTGTCTGCTGAGTGTGTGGTCACAAATGTTGTCACTTTATGTTGTGGTACCAGCCCAGGAGCCCAGCGAAGCATGAGGTGCACTGCACAGGGTGCTGTGCAAAGAGACATGATGGCCCAAACCCTGTTTTGGAGAGATTTCCTTAAAGGAATCCCAGTCAGATGGGGAGGGACAAAAGGGTTGTCCCATGTAGCAGTTGGGGACACCGCTCTGTGCCATGTAACATGGACACAATCTCAGGGGGAGGGCAGTCACCAGGCAAAGTGCTGTTGCCAGCTGAGTCTGCTGCAAGGAGCACACCACGACCTGCAAGGAATAACCATGTCATGGGAGGTGGAGAAATGCAGCAAGAAGGAAAAATGCCTGTTACAAGTGGGACTGGGAGACAGGAGGAGGGGATGGGGCTGGGAAGCCATGTAGCTCCTCTGACCCATGGTTTAGGTAGTGACCACGCTGGGGAGGGCTTAGGCTTGAGAAATCTCCTCTGGCAAAAGTTCCTGTATAAATAGGGCAATGGGGACCAAGAGGATGCTCCCAGCCAGGCAGATGTTCTTCTGCAAGCTTCCCCAAAGTTGGGTCACTGAGGGTAAAGCTGCAGAGCTCTGCAGCCTCTCCCTTATCCCTAGGGAAAGCACCTGCAAATACTCCTCTCTACCAGGAGCACCACATTTGGGACAATTACACTATATATTCCAAACTGCACAGTGATGTTTAGAAGCTTTTATCACAGAAACTGGGTTTCATTTGGGTGAAGATTTGTAAAAACCAAAGGCAAAACCTTGCCCTCCTTGACTGAATCCTGCTGACTGAATCCCATTGATTCAGGATGCAGAAAGTGGTCTGATGTGTTTTTACACCAAGTGTGATCTGCCCTGGCTTAAACAAGCACAGACACAGGACACAGCACAGATAGAAACACACTCACACACACACACACACACACATAAAATGTTGGGTCTCTCTACAAGCAACTGGATGGTATTTTTTAGAGTGATTCAGCTGAAGCTTTTACCCAAACAGGTTTCATCATTTGCAAAGAATGTAATTGTGCTCCAAATGGGGTGAACTCTAGCCTGGAATAAAGATTCAGGACACGCAATAGCACAAATACACTGACCACACACACACATGTAGCTATGTGTGTGTATATATATATGTGTGTGTGTGTGTGTATGTATATATATATACATATATAAAAGAAAATACACACAGGCACACACAGAGAAAGACAGATGAATGCCAGCACGCTGAAAGGAGCCCATTTCAGATCCCTCTGAAAGCCAGGCTCCAGTTGAAAGGGATCCTGCTGCTGAGCCACCAGCACTGACCTTGAAACAGGCATTAATTCAGGCGGTTCTGTGCCCCGCGCTGTGCGCAGAGTGAAGCCAGATGATCACAACGGTCCCTTGTGGCCCCACAGCCCATGAATCTCACATCAGAGAGCACCAGCAGTGCAGTGATAGCTCTATCTAGTGCCTCGTCCCGTTCCTGCTCATTTTCTGTCTCTATATATTCCCACTAAGGTAACATGTGTCATCAGCTCATTAGGCACCTTTGCGCCAGCCACTCTCCTCAAGGACGTGCCCAGAGCACAGAGAAAGTTGATAAAGCTGGTTGCCTGCAATATTTCTAGAGCAATCATTGTCCGAGAGCAGTGGCTGTGACTGCACATCCTTGCTCCTGGCACAGGCTGTGCATCTGGCATCTCCCAGTTGACAACACAGGAGTCATTTCTTTTATCATTCAGCAGCTCTTTGTATTCCCCCAAACCTGGGAACATCAACACAGAGAGCAGATGTACAGGATGGATGGCTGGGGCAGTCAGAGCAAACAACAAGGTGATGAAAAGCAGCTGGTTTTGTTACGTGGTCACAGAGGAAGGAATTTGCCGTTGCTGGCCCTACACTCGAGCCCGTGTAAATCGGCGCAGCCCCGCTAACGACACGGTCAGTTCTCATCAGCAGAGCCCACGGCGTTTTTCTTCATTTCAAAACTCGCAGCAATAACATCAATGCTGAGTTTTCAATCCAGCTGCACCACTTAGATCACACTTATTAAAAGTCTTTGAGTTTCTATTAAAAGCTGTGTTTTTGCAGGATTTATAAATCAGCTCACAAACCTAAAATTTGGCATGAAGAGCTATGGGCTAGAATTTATTTTATTTAATGAAATTATTTGGGGACATTTCTAAGTTTTTCAGAATGCAGTAATTATAAAGAAATGTGATTATAGCTGTCTCTGTGCTACTATCATTTCTTAACACACTATAATTTGTTAACTTTCTTTTTTTTTTAAGATAGAAGATACTTCAGTTTTTACTGTGAAGCCAAATTGCTTTTCTGGAGGAAAAAAAAAATACTTCACAGTAAATTTATCCACTAAAAACCCTAGCTTGTAATTTTAGCAATTTGGTTAAAACAACCTCATATACGGCAACTTTTCCTTTAAGATCAATGAGCTGCTTGAGGAAAGCAAAGTCATTATCTGCCCACCTGATAGAGCTGGACAGATCACAGCTGCAAGCTGATCACCAACATGGCATTTGTCAGTGCTCAGGTTTTGTAAGAAGTCCATGGTGATTAGGCAAATAAGCTCTGGCAGGAGCTCCATCACACCTTTATCCTCCAGGACAGCAATTGATAAAGAGTTTTGCCATTAACTTCCCTGATTTACTGACTTCAGGTTTCCATGGTCCAAGCCCAAGCTCCTCAGTTTTAGACGGCCATCCTGAACACTCTGCAGCAGTTCTTTATTTGCAGTCTTTCATTTTCTTGGGCAAATTTTAGTCAAAGGTACTTTAACGATGCGTTCTGTGTTTGAATTCCTTTTTATTAGCTGGGTGACATCCAGTCAGACCATTTTCAGTGACCTCTGTTTTGCAATTTCTAATTTTATGTGAAGTCTTTAGTAGAATTTAGATCTTCTTTTAATTGATGTGAATCTGCTGCCTTTAAAATTCCAGAACATCTAATAGCAATTGATTTTTATGATGTCTGTAGAAACCAGGGCTCTAGCTGCCACGCTGTTCTCCTCTGGTAGAGAGTGAGAGTGGAATTAAGAGCTCTGCAAAAGCACGAGGTGAGAATCTTCCATTTGCTTGTGGCACACCAGTGCAGAAGTGTTTTATATGCTCATGCTTTATACACAGTGTTCTTCACAAACCTTTGCAGCCTTTTGTAAAATGAGATATATTCCTACATCCATCCACAATTCAAAAATTCAGATACAGAGCTGGCATTGAAGCACTGAGAGTAGTTCTGCGAATGGTCCCTCTGGGCAAATCAGGTCCTCAGTGTCTGAAGATCTGGTCTCTAACTCAAGCAATGAGAGCTCCGATGTGAAGACACGGGTATGGAGGTAAGTGTGTATCTTGATTTCTCTGCTTTGGAAAATTTTGGTGCACAATTTTGCTTGAGCTCACGTATGACAGTCCTTGGTAACTTGCAGCATTGTTATCATTTGCTGCTGCACATGTCATAAGAATGAAGGCAAAACCTACTGATAGGAGCTAAGAGGCAAAGCTCACATTTTGGCTTCACTTAAACTACTAGTAAAATATCCAGTGATTTCAGTGGGGCCAGCATTTCAGCCAAGCTGGCTTTGCAAGCTCACTCACATGGGAAGAGCATTTACCTATAGCAAGGTGCTGGTAGTTAAAAACTTGCACTGAGATGCAGGAGCCTCTGCCTCCTCCTTAACCCCAGCGATGCAGAGCTGTGCTCCTGGACCCTGCACAGAGACACAGCTCAGCCCTACCAACTCCTGCTGGCAGCCAGAGCAGGCATTAGGGACACAGGACTGGAAGGGCTCAATCCAGGCACCTTTTACTGCAAACACCCAGGCACACACACACTTAGATAGCTGATCAAGCTCCATTTTAACAGGAATCAGATTTATTTGTCCTATTAGTCTTACTGGGAAGCTATTCCAAAAATCTCACTGATCTGATGTTAGAAATCTCATTTCCAGCCTGCGTGCATTCATGGCCAGTTCATCCTCATTTGTTCTTGTGCCAGCTCTGTCATCTAACTTAAATAGCTCTTCTCCCTCCTAGTGTTTACCCCGTTGTATTTATGGATGGCAATCATCCTCCCTCTCAGCATTCATTTTGCTAGATAAAAGAAGCCAAGCCTTTTTTTAGTCTCTCCTCATATGCTCCCCCTGATCCTCCCACTTGCTTTTGCCTGCCTGTGTTCCAGTCTGAGCACTCCACTACCACAACTAACCAGTCCTGTATATGCCAGGAGGATTTTAATGCCTCCACTCATACTTGTCTTCAAAGTTTTTACCTTCAGGACACGTGTAGGGTGTCAGCCAAACATCTGGCTGGCAGAGGAGAAATGAGGAGGTAAGATACCTTCTCCCTGGTCCTAGAAGAGATGTGGGAAGGCTTGGCAGTGCTCCCTTCCTATGAAGACAGGTCTATCTCACCGTGGTCCTCAGTGTGATGCTGGACCTTATAGCTTCTGCTATCAGCCATCCCTGCCCACCTTGCTTCCCTATGAAGTACCCACTGCATACACTGATAACAGCAGCCAACAGTGCAGGACAGCTGTGCTCTGTGCCCTGCACCAGCCTGACCCTTGAGGAACCAGGACAGGAATGGGAGAGGAAAGCAGAGACAGCAGGAAGGAAAATAGAAATAATACGTGTATAGTTGGGTGAGAAAAGAGAATAGGAAAATGAATATGAGAAAAAACCAGAAAAGATAATAGAGTGGAGAGAACATCAAGGGAAGAGGAGAGAAAAGGCAAAATAAGACACTGAAAGAGAGAAGAGGACAAGAGGGGCAGGGGGAGCACACGAGAGAGAAAGCCTTCTCAGACTGGAGCAGGGCTGCATCTCCCCGTTGCCCTGTCTTTGTACCTTTGCCCAAGCTGTCTCTGAAAGAAGTGACAGAGGAATGGCTCCAGTCCATCGCCTCAAGGCATGATCTCCTTTGGGCACAGGGGGGATAACACATCCAGGGCTCTGGATCAGCACTTCAGAGATTCCTCTGCCATTTTTTTCATGTCGCATCTGTGCTGGTTCCTTTGTGACCCCAGCTGGCACTATAAAGAAATGAATCCTCCAAGTACAACTTGTGCACATTTCCCTGCAGAAAATGGGAATGGCACCAGACAAACTGATTTGGAAATGAAACTCGTTAAGGCAGCCATTAGGGGCTTTATATGCTCCTTTGTCTTACTTGGCTGGAGAACTGCAGCATATTTTTGGCCATCCTCAGCTATTCGGTCCTGCAAAGCATTCTCATGAATAAGTAAGATGGTGGGAGATCTAAAGGAAATATCAGGCCATATATTTTGATAAGTGCCCTGAAAATACCAGATCTATTGTTTTTTGAGTATCAGGACAACCTGCTGCCTGACTACTGATAGCCAGTACTACAGCAGGGTGAACAGATTCCAAGCCAGTCCAACTGCATCACCTGGGTTTTAAACCTTTTTGGCAGCTTAATATTTGAAGTAGCTCTCTGACAAGATGGCATTGCAGGCTGGGAAATCCAGATAGGTGCTTGCTTTGACCTTTCCTGAATTAATTTAAATTACTGCAACAGAACTAGTGTTCCAGACCCACACTCGTGGTGTTCGTCCTAAATTTGACATTACGAGCGTTTGCACTTTCAATTTGGGGAGCAAAAATACATGATGCAAGGGGACCATCTGCATCAGAAAATGTATTTACACATCTGTCTAAACTTTTCTCAGAGAAATCTCTGGAGCTAGCCTTTTTATTACATTTTAATGAGATTTTCTTTTAATAACCAAGAAATTACTTACAGGAGTACGTGTAGAAATGTCTTTGCACTCCCTATCTCATAGAATACTGTCTTTTCTTGCATGAATCTTGTTCTCATGGCTTTCCAGTTAGCAAAGCTACATTTGGATTAAGGTGACACAGCCTGCAAGTACCATGATTTTTAAAGCTGACAGCCCTGATGAAATAAATTGCATTCCTCTGCTCCCTACCCTTTCCCTGCTTTGGCTTCCTAGGGCTCTAAAGGAAGAGCTGTCTTACCATTTACCATATCTAAAGCTATTGCTAACGTGGTGAGTTGAGTAATGGTGTAGTCCATGAAGGGTCCTAGGGAATCAACAGCAATGTGTGATAAGGAAAGTACTCCTGGATGTTTGAGCAACCCAGTCTGAACAGCTCTGCTGGAGAGCCTGAAGTGACAGCAGAGCTCTCAGAATGCCCTTGGACAAGAACAGTCCCCAGAAGCACCCTAGATACCTT
>NW_010288972.1:150347-178833 GCF_000700745.2 Antrostomus carolinensis | reverse complement strand
GCAGGAAATTTGTGTGCCTGCTGATGTGGGAAACAACCTTATAGCAAAGTTAGATTACTGATTTAATGCCTCATTGATTTACTTTTGTCATATTAATGGATAATTACAATTATCTAGTTATTTATCTTTTCTGAGAAGCAAACATACCTTATAGTTGCTAAGACACCATGGCTTATTGACCCAGATAGGCATGTGCTGAAACTCCAGTTACCACACACAGAGGTTAGGAAGATACAGGCAGGGGAAAGCAGACCTTTTTGTGGCTGTTAGAGCTGCCATGTCAGGAACTGCTACACTGGATTTTTAAATAATGCTGGCAGACAACAGGATCCAACAGGCATTGCTTTGGTTGATTTCCTTGAACTGATAAGAACATTGCTACAGTGGAGGGGGATAATATCTACCTTACTGGAGCTGTTTCCATCCAGATTACTGGTAAAGAAGCGTGAAGTCACACCACATGAGAGAGTGTGGTAGCTTGGATTGGAAAAACAGTGTACACTGCCGCTACCTTGAGATAAATCTGGGAAGAAAACAAGTCATCACAAAATACTTTGGAAGCTGTAACGATTCTTAAGAAACTGAAAACATGCTAGAGAAGATCAAGCGTAGAAAACAGAGTACTGGGTGTTAGGGTGTTACAGAACATTTCCAGATGAAATCTATCCTGCATTACCATGGTGTGAAGAAGCTCCTGACTATTAGCATTAAGTAAAAGATAAAAAAGCAAAATATTTAATTAGTACAGTATTATCTTTTTGAAGATCTTAAAAAGTCATTCCTGACAGTCCAGCTGCTTTGCAGGTAAGGGAAGAAAAGCAAAACTCAGGAAATGGATGGTCTGCAACACAGTTTCTTCCTTAGTTTAAACACTTGGAAGAGCTATTGATGAGAATAACCCTTGTAGTTATGAAACAATTAATTAAAACTTTTATGGTTACAAAAAAGGTGTTAATGTTAGAAATCAAGGTGCTATAACTGTACCAAGGTGTTCAAAACATTTTACATACCTTTTTGTGCAAAGGCTTAGAAAAACAGAAAGGTGCAGCACTGAAAGGCACACTTGGGCAGTCACGTGGTTACACTCAGAGACATTTTATCTATTCCCTGACTTTTAACTTATGAACACATTTACCAAACAAAATAATTTACCAAGAAAGGCATCATATTTATACTGACAGTCCTACTGAAAACATCAATCCCAATCTGGTTCCATCTTAATAACAAATTGATAAATATTTCAAAGCACCATCAGAAGAAAGGAAGAAAAAATGTAAACTGCAACAGCATCCTTTAAGCAGCCCAGCCCTGTAAGAAGTAAATGAATGGGTTAGTTGTCATAAACCATGGGCTTAAATTGTAGGCAGAAAGGTTAGTAATGGGAAACACCTTCACCTGGAGAGGGTAATGAAGTGCTGGGGTGGCTGCTTGTCCCAGTCACCATCAGCCACCTCTCCCTGTCCTCTGTGTCTGCATTCCCATGAACATGCACTTTGCTTTGCTGACATCTTGTGGAGATCTAGATTGCACTTAATTTGCTGCAAAAGATCCTGTTTCAAATAAACGGTTTGATCTGCAGGGTGTCTATTACATAAGTGCTGTGGCACACAGCTGAGAGAGGAAACTGCACACGCACACATGCAGATCTGACCCAGCATTTATTTTCTGCTGAAACATGCGGGGCAATTGTTGAGGTCAGCTCTATTTTGTAGCAAGTGCAGAGCCTTTTAGTTTTACCTATTTTGTGAGGTTATTGCTAACAATGTATCTCAAATTAGAATGTGATTCCAGAACTAAAGTCTTTGCATTTAATTTCTTTCAGCTAGCCACTGCTCAGCACAGCAGCCAGGCTGCCAGGACTTTGCCATCTCTCCTAACTCTTCACTCTTGTGATATTTGCAATCAAATTAACAAGAAACAGATTATCTCTGGGGATCTGCAAATGAGAACTGGGGCTGGAACCCAAACACAGCGATCAGCGTACTCCCATCACAAACACAGCTGCTCACATACAGCCTGGAACCTGCTAATGAGGGATTGGCAGCTCACCAGAGGAGCAGAGCTCATCCACCCTTCTCACAACTTGCGGTCCCAGTTAAATATAGACACTTGAATCCATGTCTTTCTGCTTTGTAGGTGAGTGTTGATGGATGAGTCACACCAGCTCTCAGCTCTGCTTTCCCCCCCCTTTCCTTATCTGCCATGCCCTTGCTCAGCTGCGGGCAAGAAGGACCAGCTCGAAGGAGAACAGGCACAGTCCGCTGCCTTCGCTGCGAGATAAGAGGGCAGGTACCAGCGGTCACCGTGAGCCCGCTGACACATTTCAACTTCACACCTAGCATATCTGGCCGTACCTTGTTTCGTGCACCCAAACTGAGCTGAAGGAGAAGTCTACCAGGCTGCCCTACTACTTAGCACAACGGTGAATTAATGAATCTGAGCTCGTACACAAGTCTGCAGCACCAAAAATCTTTTCTTCCTTCATCGCATGCAGCACCATATTCTCAGAATTACTCCTACACAGTTCCATTTGGTCGATACTTAAGTACCCGCCCAGGCTGATTTACCTTGATAGCACAGTCCATTTTCTACACATTTATTCATGAAGCTCTTATAACTGCTGGCTGGAAATACATCAAATTCAAATCTAATGCTATCCCAGTTAAAAAAAAAACCCAAAAAACAACTACCACCAACCCACAAAAAACCCTCTCTTCCCAAAGATGAGAATTTTATTCTGCTCTAAAGAGTAAGCAAAGACTTAAATGTCTAAAAGAAAGGGAATGATTCAAATTAAAACAGAACAAAAAAACTGCCAAAGGTTGTGTTAATGTTAACATGGGAGGATCAGTCCTGTGAAGGGATCTGTGATGGCAGAGTCCTGCCGTGAGCCCCTCAAGCCTGAGGCCATGCTCCAGTGGAAGACCCATGAGGTCTGGATGAAGGCCAGAACGCTCTATCACTTGAAAGACCGAGCTTCTGCTCTGAGCCAGGGCTGTGGGGTGACACAAAGAGCATTGGTCTCCATCCTGCAGCAGCAGCGGGACAGTGTAGTGTGGAAACTGGGCAGAAGGCCAGCTATGAAAAAAGGGAATAAGGAAGCACTCTGCAGTAAATACAAACCCAGGTATCTCAAGCTGCAAAATGGAATGGTTTCCTTCTTCTTTTTGTGTGGATCTCCTCTACCCATACGGAGTGTTAGTGGGGTGGATGAAGACTCCAAGCAGGAGGGTTCACTCTGTCACCTCCTACTACATATCATCTGCAGATTATTTTTGTAAATGTCTTGTCTAGGCTAAAGGAACCATAACACTCTATTTGTATCGAGCTTTGCTTAGGTTTTGGCTCTCAGCGTAGGATTCACCCATATCAGAAAGTTTGTTAAGCGCTTGGTAAGACCTCAGGCATCACTTCAGCCTATAAACAAGTCTTTGCAAAAGTCCTGAAAAGAAACCTCTGCTGCTCTCCAGAATTACTGCATAGTTCTCCCTTCTGTCCCCATCTCCTTGAATTAAACAACCTGCTCTTTAAAATCTTTTGTTGGTTGCAGCGTATTGTTCTCATGCTGGGGAGCATCATTTTCATTTCAGGCTTATTTCAGAAAGTCTGCTCTCAGATCCATGTGCCGTTGTTAAGCATTCCCAGCATGGGTGGTTTTCTTTCCCACTGGCTACTGCCTGTGTTTTGCTGCCACATCCTTCATCCACAAATTCAAAAGAGTCTAAGGGCTGCCCAGGGGGTTCCCCTTCCTTATAATCTCTCTCACACACACGCATGGATTATCAGCATCAGAAGAGCTGAAGACATTAAGACCAAAAACATCGTCCAGAAATAAATTAATGTGCTGGAAGAAATGACTGCCTCCAGGAGCTAGGGATCTGCATATCTGACTCTATTCAGAAACACCACCACCACCACTACCCTAACAAGAATAAGCAAGCAAAATAACAACAGTGGTGACTCAGGTTAGCCATAAAGTTACGACCCATAGAGGGCTGGATACTGCAGTCATTGTGCAGCTGGAATTCCTGCCAAACTCCACGGGTTTACCTAAGGATTATATTAATTGGAGAAGTACATCTGCAAAGTATTCTACCCTTAATCTACACACAAAACTCCAGGTGAAGGTCGAAATCCCTGTTACCTCTATGGAATACTGCTACTGTCCTCCAGTGTCCTCTGCAATGCACACATGCACTCATGTAGACACGTGTGGTTCTTGCCATCCAGCCATGCTAGGAGCCTCTATTTCTTATCTGTGATCCTGTCTCAGTATCCACCTCCCCATTTTCTGCTGGGGAAGATGCACGTCAGCACCTTTTGCTGTCTTTCTGCTCTATGGAAGTGAAAGGCTGAAAACAGCGTGGGTAAGGCCAAAGCTGGGAAGGGTTCCAATGGGCAGAAAGATTGAGTAGGACAATGTAAGACTGAAGAACAGTCAGAATTTGGCAGGGAGCTTTCAGAAGCCCTTGTTTAGAATTTGTAAATGCCTGTCTAAAACAAAGACCAAAACTTGAAACAATGCTGATACCTACAATTTCTAATGAGATGAAGATGGAGCAGTGTGATTTCTAACTTCTTAGTCTTCCTCTGCAAGCTCAGATAGAGTTTTTCAAGGGGGAGGCAGGGAGAAAACTGTTCTTGTGGCCCCAAGAAAGAAATGGCTGATCCCACTGAGCTGCAGCTTCCTGAGTGATAAAATTTATACTGCTAAGAAAGAAAGAAGAAAGAAAAGGCCCAGTCTCTACATCCCCATCACTGACTGAGATGAACAGGAAGGAAATATTATCCAATTTCTAGAGAAGTCCATACAACACCACGGACCCAGCGCTGTTTGGGATTGCAAGGACCTGGTATTTCAGGCTTTTTACAAACCGAGCTGACACAGAGCAGCAATGCCACCAGGGCAATGCCCAAGGACTAGAAGAGATCCCAGGTTCAATGCAGCTGAAGGATGTGATCCCTCAGATATTGATGCTGTATCCAGGAATTCAGCCATCCCCCAAATATTTTTTTTTCTCAAGTACTTAAGTATCTTGTGGCATCAGGAGCTCTGGGATAGGTGGCTGCACCTGAAAGGAATGTGAAGAACATTGTATAGGGAGATGCCCTAGACACATCTGTCTAGGACAGTCCTGGTCTACCTACATCTTCAAAAGTAATGGCTTTCTCTCTGTGGCTGAGGAGAAAAGTCATCTGTCTGTGTGAACTTCAAAGGATGAGAGTACGTTTTCTCAGCATTAACCTTTTTTCAGACTTCTTGCAGAGTTTCAGACTGGGATACCATCAGGTTGTTGGGAAGTCTCCATTCATGGTAAAGTAGGGAGAAAAAACAACAGAGGGATTTTTGTTCCCTTGTCTGAAAGGAGAAGCTCAATTACTCCAGTCAGGAGCTCCAAACCTCAGCAATATTCCTCTCCTTATTTTGAAATGTGTAACTTGTGCCTCTGAAGCATGCTGGGTTCCGCATACATTGACTAGAAAAGCACAGAAATGAATGAGGTGGAGCAGGCTTTGTAAATAAAAGGACAAAGTGCCACTATGAAAGAAATGTATGGCTGAAAAGTTCAGAACATTTTTCCATGCCAGCAGCTGTGATCTGCTCGGCCTTGCTGCAGCTGAGATGTGCCACAGCTGTCTTTTGCATGTTCATGGTCTGGCTTTTCAAATGATGTTGAAATGACAAATTTCAGGCCAAATTGTGCTGGCAACTAGCCAAGGATCAGATAAGCCCTCTCTGGCAACGCTTCCATACATTTCTTACCCAAATGGGCAGCTTAAGCAAGAGCCTGCAAAGCTAAAATTCAAAAATAAGAGGCAATGGGAGGAGGTCCAAGGCTGAGTTTTTTTCCCCGCATGAGAAGAAGGAATGCTCTAGTATAGGCCTGAGAGGTCTCAATATGAGTTTAGGTGATGGTGCTGAGCAGACAGCCCCTGATGTGTGATATGCCATTGCAGAAAATCATGCCCCTGATGTGAGGACTGAAGTCATGGTGCCATGACAGAAGCTCCTTGATGAAGTTCTAACTGCAGCCAGGCACTAATATTGTTGGCTTGATGAGAGAGGCTCCTTCCAGGTGCATCCTGGGCAGGGAAGTCCAGAATGAAGCTTCCAGCCATGCCACCCCGAGACAGAACAGAAGCCAAGTCAGAGGCAGCAACAAGTGGCTGGGCCTCATGCACTTAGACTAGAAAGCAGAAAGAAAAAGGCAGTGCAGGACTGGGAAGCCAGGCGTGTTAAGCCAACATCTGCCTGTTTCAGGAGCTTGTATTTCCTTAGACTTACAGATTCAGCCATTTAAAGGGAGGTGAAGAAGCAAAGTGCAGTCAGAGGGCAGCAACCCCAGCAGAGATCCCCACTAGAGACAGACTGGAGCAAACAAGAAAGAAGTAAAGCCATCTCCTGTCTGGGACCCTATCTGATATTGGCCACAGAGGAATGGAGAAGAATGACAGTGTTAAAAAGGAGATCACATCTTCCAAAGTTAAGCCAATGTGTCAAGAAAAGCTGTCCTCCATAGAAGTAGCAGAAGACAGAAAACAAGAAATGTGATCTCAGTATGACTCTTTTTTGATCTTAAAGAGCCTTCCTCTTCCTCTCTTCTGCTTTCATCAGCTCCTGGGAAGAAAATTCACACCAGCTGTCTAGATGATGGGGACTGGTCTGCACACAGAAGAACGTGACAACAAATAGGAGGCCTCAAATCACAGACTGCAACATAGACAAAAATAAAAGCTTATGATTGACGCAGTCAACACCATTCCTCAAGCAAAAAATGTTGTCTTCTAAAGGTTTCAAAGGGAAAACTTCTCTGCACTGTAATAGGAATGCAGCTGATTTTAAAGAATGGAGTTGATGTATTCCATGCAGCATATTCCTTGCCTAGGTATATCCTGTCTCTTGTTAAGTAATCTTTCATAGATAAAGCAGCTTAAATCAGTTTTAAGTTATATTTGCTTCCTGACACTGTTAAGTGTTAAAAGATCATGGTGTTCAGGGGAAGAACAGAAGTGCCATTATTTCTGAGGCTCAAAAAACACGTTATACATCACAGAAGCTTGTATTTCCCCAACATACAGGAATATGAGTCTATATTTGATTAACATAAAAAGACCCTTACCAGAAAGTGAGTAATCTGTATTAGTCATCCTCATGGCTGGAGTATAAGATACGCTTGGCATGTCATGGCCCTTCTCCTTCTGTTTCCGTCGATACCACACAAACAGTGCCAGCAAGACCATAATAATTAGAAGGAGAATAATAATTCCAATGATTGCTCCCACTGAGTGTCTCTCTGATCCAAGAGCAGGGCTAATTTTAGTATAGGGGTTTAATTCTTCCATCATAAGAGCCGCTGTTAAAAGTAATTCATAACACACCGTAAATTGAATCGCGCATTTCATTTTTGAAAGACTTTTTTTTTTTTTAAAGCAAGTACATTGTTGGAGGGGGAGAGAGAAAAAGAGAGAGATTTTGCTGATAGAATTGCACTGTACCTTGATCACATCGGATTCCTTTGAAGCCTGGACTGCAGTAGCAAGTACCTGTGACATGGTCACATGTAGCATTATTCATGCATTCACACAGTTGTTTGCAACCATAACCAAATGTTCCTGGTGAGCACTCTGGGAAGTCAAAGAAAAAGATTGGAAAGAATTTGGCTTTGTTTTTTAGGAATGGGTGAAATTCTTGCCATGGAAAACTCAGTAGAAAAGTTTCCCTGGTTTCAATATCTCTAGGATAACATCCTAGTGTTAGATTATTATTTTAAAGCAGGAGATGAACAATTTGGGGTATTACTTATTAAATTGTAACTTTTTGGAAAAGTCATACAAAATTTCACACCATTCATATGTACAGAGGCCTTAAAAAGCTTGCTATATATTACAAGTGTACAGAATTTAACAGGGTACGAGCTCAGAAGCTGTAGACAACATCTCCAACGAGCACAGTACTACCCACCAACTCTGCATGTTTTTTTCATGGGGGTAGTTACAAAGAAAAGTTTAATGTATCTTTATATGAACACAATAGACTTTTACCAGACAAATCCCGTGCGCTTTCACAGTTATCCCTACTAGTGCTAGAAGATGAACACAACATTGTGGGTGGAAATACAGAATTGAGCATCCGAATGGGTTTGATTTGCTCTGCTTCTCTATTGGGATAGAAGGAATTTCTATCCTGTCTTTGTATTTCTGTCAAAGACAAAATGATTGAACGTCCAGCTGAGAAATTTATTCATACAATTACCATGATGGGCTATTACAATAAATCTGTAGGCAGCTTACTATACTTCTTGAGGCACTATTCAATAATAAATTGAAAAAAACCCAACAACTATCAAATCAAAAGTCAAATCTTACTTATTTCTATAGGGAAGAGGCATTATTGAATGCATGCACACTTGCTATGATTCTTTAGAATGTATATTGTTTGTTTTAACTTCCCATGTGTCACTGCACATGTTTTGCATAGCGTGCTGATAGCTTCCCAATGTCAGTCTCTAAGCGACTTCTAGTAGCCAAAATTCAGTATTAAGTAATGAAGAGCAGCCAGTATCTGTATAATGATTTTCAGCATGTATTAAAGTTGCACATCTTTTTCTTTATCTGCAGGTCTCCAAATAAGGAAAAATTAAAGCTCATTCTGATACTTCTAATGAATAAGGCCTTAATTTTTGGACTGCACCACAGAAACCACGTCTGCATTTAGGCATTTCATCTGCAATGCGGTGTGACTGCCCACCCAGCAGGATTCTGAGAAGGAAGGAGTCTTAATGAAGAGATACTTTTTGACTAAACAGTAGAAAAACAAATAAATAAATATATTAATTGTTCAGATAGAAAGGAAAGCCTCAGGCTTTGTATAGACGCCGAATTAGAAATGTACCTTCTTGTATCAAATCTGCTATGATGCAGTTCTACTATGGAACTTTTAAGTTTCCTGTTTTATTTATGGTTGCAGCAAGAGTGTACACAAATTCACAGTAAGTTGGCCACTTACAGAGTTACAGTGGAAGCATATGTAATCCCCACATGAGCATGCAAATTTAGTCCTGAGATACATACTTTGCTGAATGCAAGTAGGTGCAAAAAGAAAAGATGTTCATGAATTTAGTTATATGTGCAAATACTTTCATAAAGATCCACATAGTAAGCTACAGTTAAGAGGCTTTGAGGAAGGCTTTTCACTTGCAAATCTAGTGGGAATGTTACTGTATTACCTTACTGCAAAAAAAAAAAAAAAAGGAAAGAAATCCTGTGGAATGAATGCCTTGGTAAGGTGAGATGGATTTCATCCTGCATTTAGAATCCAAGTAACTGTGTGAGAATTTTCTTTTGATTTACTATACTGGACAAACAGGTAATTATTCAACTACAACACATACAGTTTCCACTACCCTAATTCTTTGTTCTTAAAAGAAGCTATTTGGCACGGTGTGCTAAATATGCCAGCAAGACATTGACAACAATTACAGTAAGATATGCCAGTACCCTTGCAAGGGAATTGAAGTTCATTGTTAAACACTTGCTCACTACTCAAGCTAAATACAGATCCTTCCAAAAATGGCACGCAACTTATTTTCCCTTGATCTGTTTTCATTGTGAAGATGAATCTTTATTTGGTCCACACCTATAGTATAACTTATGCATGAAAATCCCAGTATTCCTTGGAAGGCAGAGAGCAGAAAGAATTTACTTCTTTTAACTCTTCTGTCTGTCTTCCTTCATGCCTAGGGAAACCTCATGCTGTTATTCTCAACAGCGTTAGCAAGGCATAATGCAACTTGTGGTTCTCTATTAATTTAGGTACAAGTTATTCAGGAAGGCAACATCCAGCCAGCGCTGAGTGCAGCGACTTGCTTTTATCTCATCTAACTTTAGGCTGGAAATGGAAAGGGCTAATTTGCAGAGAAGTCACTGTATTAATGCTTAAGAAGACCAGCCTGCTTTCCAAAGATGCTGCTTTCTCCCTATGGATTATATAAGGTGCCTGAGGTTACTGTCTTGCTGACATCAACACTTCATTTACGAGCTTATTTCTACAAAGAATTCTGAAATACAACCCCATCCTGGAGAAAGAGAAAAACAAAGTCATGTTGCTACTTACTTTGCTCACATTGTTTGCCAGTAAATCCAGTCCTGCATGTGCACTGGCCGGTGATGTGGTCACAGTCCGCTCCATTCTGACACTGACAAACATTGGCACAGTTTTTGCCATAAAAAGCAGCTGGGCAACCTTTCAGGAATCAGAACAAGGAAAGACTAAGAAATAAGTTGAAACAAACTCAGATGCATTATCAGCACAAGATATGTAGACCTATAAATCTATGGATTTGCAGCCTTTGTATATTTAAGAACATTTATTTGATCATATAAATGCAGAGATACTCTGACAGCCAATTTTCTCCCAGTAGTGTTTCTTATATCTTACAGAATTGCCTCTTAAGTGTTTCAGAAGAATGAAAACTTGACCCATCTATATAAACTATATTTTCAAGAAGTGAAAGAAGATGGCTAAACAGAAATTCTCTAAAAGGCCAGATATCAGGCAATTACTTGCAAGTGAAAAGGCCTTCTTAAAAGGCTCATCAAAGTTTGGTCTCCTCTTCTGCACAGTGCAGATAATTTGGCACTAGTAGAATGAGAAATCTCAAACATCTTCCTAAATCAGACCATATCTACTGAGGTTTTAACAAGCAGGTTACAGAGACTGTGTAAATTCTGACAATGAATCAATAATCTTAATGATCAGTCCCTGCTTCATCAAGTGCCAAAGGCATAAAAACCTTTAAAAGCTTCAGGACTATTTTCTTCGGGGTGATGTGAGGTTATCACAAGTCAGAAGCCAGTGGTTTCAGAGGGAAGACTGCAATACTTGGAAGAGACACGAGGTAGCAGCACCTACTTTGACAGATTCCCCGGCACAAGAGTGTCCCTGAAAGGCTTACGCTGAGTGCAGTAGAGCCCGGTCCAACCATGAGTACATCTACACTCTCCATCGTATGGGCTGCACATTGCTCCGTTGTGGCAGTTGCATGAATGGAAACAATCAGGGCCCCAAAAACCAGTGGGACAAGCTATGAAAATAAAAAAACATGTGTCAGCTGACAAAAAAGAAAAAAAAAAGGAATGATACTGTGTTAGTGCTGAGGAGGAACAACAATAGAGGGAGAACCTGTGAGACACCAGCAAAGGCAGAACTTCGCATTGCAGAGCTTGGCATTGCTGCAGCGATGCCCTGACAGTGACTGGTTCCTCCAAGTCAACGATTGCTCTGCAAAGCCAGGTGCCAGCCTGCAACCTCACCCACGCTGGCAAGCCCTGGCAGAAGGGATTTCTTCCCTGGGTAGGTCAGGTGGCAGGATCAGGTCTTTGCTGCAGTATATGAACTGAGATCCACTGAAACAGCGACCCCTCGACACTACATTACTCTAAGTGCTCCAGCCACTCTCCCTGCCTTACTGGCATTATCTGTGAAGACAATTTAGACAGGGTTTTAAGATACAGAGGTAATTTAATTTTCTTTTTGATATTGTGGAATTCTTGCCTAATAAAGCACAGCTATTCATGGTTTACTTTTGCTATGCAATCAACTACTAAAATGACCACATTCATTTGAAGCGTAGAGTGCTACTCAAATTCCGTAAAAATTTAAAGAAAACTTCTTACAGTATGAATTCCCATCCACAAAATCTGATTGCTTTTGTTGGTGGGGCTAATATTAAATTAAAGTCTCCAGGTCTATTATATATTTCAACAAGTACAATATTAATACATTTTCAAAAGTTATTTTAAGCCGCCCTCTAAAAATGAAGGCAGTAAGTTACAGTTATTAGTGCCAGACTGAAAGATCCAAAATGATGATAACCCTTCAATATAACAACTATATTTTTGCTTTAAAAAGCACTTTCCATTGCTTCCTATTAAAGACATGAATTAATAAGGCATGGTTCCCAGGAAACCTGAAAGTACAGAAACTGTGCCTATTTCCATGTATGCCATTGGCTCCAATTCTGATGATAAATGCAAGTTTCTGGCATATGACAGACATCTCTAAAGCCAGAATGAATAGCAAAAAAAAAACCCCTGCCATGACGTAAATCAAACAAAGGGTCACTGAACTCACTCACTGTAAAGCTGAACAGGATTTGGCCTCAAGTATTAGTGCTACAAGCAACCAGAAATACTTTCACACTGCCTTTGTAAGCCAGAGCTGCAGGGTGTGTTAGTGTCTCCAGAACTGGCTCTGGAGCTAAAATTATCTCCTCTGCCTCTCTGTCTCTCGGTCATTCCAGGTTAAGTGGTGTGGAGGGAGGTCTGACCAAAATAGCTCAGTACCGGACTCGGGTATGTGAGGCCAGGTTCTGCCAGGAGCCTGGTGTGAGGCCAAGTTCACGTTGGGAGATTTACACTTTCTTTACAAGAAGGTAACTGAGGAAACAGTCAGGTTCCCACTTTGTTCATTCAAAACACAAAGCAGCTATCGCCAGGTCCTTCTGCTAGCTGAACTGGAAATGGTTGCTGGTGAACTGGCCTGCCTCACTTTGTAAGAAAAACAGCTTTTTTCAAGGTTAACAGAAACTAACAGTCATTTCCCAATTACATGGCTAAATATAATGAGGAATCTGTGAAGCTTTCTGTCTTTTTTTCCTTTTTTTTTTTTTTTTTTTTCTATTTTTGAGTGACAGCAACATTCTGCCTGTGGAAGACACACAATAAAAGCAAAATTACAGCTGTCTGTTTTTATCCGATTCCTACTTTATCACTTGAAGTTTAATATATTCTACTCTGGAATGCTGTCTAATATGCTAGTTGTATCCTGAATATGAAGTAACATTTATGAATGATAGGATATTGCTTCCCTCTGTGATCTATCTTCAATTAAGGGATACTCTCAGGAAATGACACTTTGGGATCAGCAAATGCCAATCTTCTACCTAGGCAATTTTCAAGAAGAAATCCTCCATCCCTCCAAACCCACACTGACTTTTACAATTAAATTACATTTAATAGAAATATTTCAGCTGCCTAATTTCTCAATTCTAGGGGCTTGGTACATGAAAACATTTACTGGTTAATAATTTCTAATGTAATAGCTGAAATAAAATGATTTCAAAAAATAAATAAAAGGGGATCCAGTTAGAAATTAAAAGGAAGCATGGATCTTTCTTTTCTGATAAGAGCTTGTGACCTCCCTTTCCTGTAACAGAAGCTAGTAAGGGCTTCTGCAAATTCCAAATGCAGAAACTAATTCAAGCCAAAGCTAACTCAGATTAATTAAAAGAAATAAGCTATAAAGAGAGTAAGGCACTGGCTGCTGTAATACTTCAGGGATTTCCCCAGAATCTGTCTTTAACTTTCAGGAAACACTGAAAGAAAACACTGAACAGGAAAATATGTTATTTTAAAGTGGAGGTGGAAAATAACACTTTGCTTACTCTGAGAGCAGTCCATCCCTATCCAGCCTGGAAAACACTGGCACGATCCATCAGTGGGATTGCACGTCCCGTTCTCGGTGCACTGACAGACCTCGGCGCAGTTCTTCCCGTATTTTCCACTGGGACAGACTGTGAAAATATAAGGTAGTTTACTGAAGGCTCTTCATCATAAATATACCAGGAAGTCACAGGACTTAATAGTTAGAAATTAGAGATAAAAGTAATTACAACATTTTCTTTTGTTGAAGCCAAATGGGTAAAATTCTTCTGCGAAGAAGGAAAAGGCAGAAAGTATTCAAGTCCGTTTTGTTTGCTTACATCCCAGACATAAAACCAAGAGGAAAAAGTTGTCTCAAAATCCATTTTTCTACTGGAAAATGAAACTTATAGAAGATTACAATTATTGAAGGGCATTATGGAAGGATTAAAAGAGGAGAGACAAAACAGGGAATAGGGGTTATTGGGGGAGGAAAGGAACAGTAAGTTGAGGAGAATTCAAAGAGTAGTAGCAAACACAAGTCAGGGCCTAGAAGGGATTGATCTGGGACTTGGTCACAGGGTTCCCTTGGTGCCAGCCCTTAACTAGGGTTCTGTGCTGGCTCAGAGGATTAGAGCCTCAATGATAAGAACAACAAAAGTAGGAAAGGAGCATTTTAGGCTAAATATCAGGGTAGTGAAGAGGTCTCAAGAAGATGAAGAGCAATGGGGACTCTTACTTTCAGGTCTGTCAGTATAACCCGACTCCCCTGTATTGTACAACTGGTAATGACAGTACAACAGACCAAAAGCTGCAAACCTCACCACCTGGTACGATGGCCCGACAGAGTAGCCATGGGCATTGTACTAGGAGGTCAGTGGCCATGAAATGGCCAACAATAGATAAGCTTGCAAGGAGAGACTGAAAGAGCTGTAGTCCTTCCTCTGCTACCCCACCTACTCCTCTCCAGTACCCTTTGCTGTAGTAAGTGTTCAGAGCCATGGGCATTGTACTAGGAGGTCAGTGGCTATGAAATGGCCAACAACAGATAAGCTTGCAAAGAGAGACTGAAAGAGACATAGTCCTTCCTCTGTACCCCACCTACTCCTCGCCAGTACCCTTTGCTGTAGTAAGTGTTCAATTAGGTTGCAAATGTGGTTTCCAAGGATTATACCTATGTTTGACTGAGAGCTGTTACACAGGTGTGCTGCATCCTAACAAAATCAGCAACTATTCCTGTTCGTCCTCCTAGCTTACTCCTGAAGTTGAAGGAAAAGAAACACTCGATTTTTTTCAGAGTCATCTTATAACAGCCTCAGCACAGTGACATAAAACTAATAGACACGTAGATCTTCAACCTCCCACCAAATTATTGGAAATCTTTAATGTTAAAGTTGATGGAAAGCTCTGCTCAGTAATGAATGAAATGTTTCATTTCTGTGCTCTTATTGGCTGTGTTCCCTGACAAAAACAGATGTATTTTCAAAACAAGATAAAACATACAGTCCATCTTTGCAAAGGATGTAACAAATGGAACTGGACTTGTATCCTGGTAAATAATAGTGATGTCAAAAACGTGATTAAGGCACTTCCCTGAAATATGCAACTGCTTTACCACTTCAGCCACTCTCACTTTCTCATACTTAGTCTCTGCAGGTGACCTCAATCTATCCTGACTGTGAGTCAGCCACAGATTGAAATCCTCAGCTGCGATTCATTTGCTTTTATACAATATGCCATTCTCTACTCTCACTATGACAGAAACCTAAGAAAGTGCATACTGTTGTTTTCTGGCATGCATTTCTATATACCATGGACTTATCTGAAGGAGTGGATAAAGTTGGTTTTAGCTTTCAAATTATGTGCTAAACAGAATAGTTCTCTAACTGGAAAGAGATAAAACTAAACACAGTATACAGACACAATGAAAAGAACAATACACACAATAATAAATAAATACAGAAAGAGGAAGAGAGAGAAGGAAAGAAAAGCCTTCATCTCACAGAAAGAGCAAAAACTAAAATGATCTGTCAGCCTAGGTTCTCATACATGCTACACCATTATTCAGTTCCAATGCTCCATATAGAGCAGTTCAATGTAATATTTTTATTGCATCTTTAAGATGGAGATAGATAACATCACTTAAATGAAGGCTGGATATTTTACATGTACAAAAATACAGTCCTCAAAAGACTTACTTAAAATAGGAGCTGATTTGCACGGCAACATGGAATACTAATGAATCAGGAAAAGATTTGTGATCCAAACACTGATGCTGACAAAGGCAACAGGTCATACTTCATAAAAGAAATGCTTCAGTTCCACATAGTGAGAGCTAGCAGAGGGGTTCCTACCGTGTGAGCACCTCTTGTCTGAGCAAAATAGTGTGATGCCCTCCAGAAGGTCAACACAGAAGGATTACAAAACCCATCCTGCCAAAATGGGTGTTCTCATTAATTTAAGTAACCCGGTTGTGAGTTGACACAGTGACTCCCTTTTAAAGATGTAAGATCCAAATACCAGCACTTTTACAAATGGCACAAACATTTTGAAACACAGTTGTGAAGTAAGGGGTAATACTGCTTTCTTCAGGAGCAATCTGATTGTACAATGCAGATAATGATGTTAATTAGCTAGAAAAGCTCTGAAGTGGGACTCTGAAAGTCCCTGTGGGATGTCAGGTGTGTTCTAGCAGCGATCACAAATTATTATCAATCCATCCTACTACATGATTGTGAAAGATATTCATAAAACAGCTGCTTAGATGTTTGCCACTCAAAATCCTCAGCACAACCATGTCAACCTGGGCAATTTCAGAGGTTACACAGATCCCTGCGTGCACGTGCTGCTGACGGAAGAACATTCCCACTGCTGGAAAAAAGACGGCACAAGGAGATGGAAATTCAAAAGTGAAATCTTCGTTTCACTTTTTTTCTAATGGAAAAATAGCATTTTTCTTTCTACAAAATAAAGTTACATGCTAACTCATTATGACAAACTGCAACACAAATTGATTTTAATTAGGACATGAATATTTTAAAGTTAATTTGCTGGATAGATCAACATTTCAAAGTAAAACCAGAAGTGCTGAACATCTGAGCAAAAATAAAATAGTTTTCTTAAGAGGATAATTAGCCCTGGTTATGCTTTGAAATCTAGCTAACTTTTCACATAAAATGGACAAATTCACTGAAATATGTTCATTTTAATAAATTAATTGGTATAATGTTTAGTTGACTATACAGCACAGGAAAAAGAAAACATGGTTATACTTAATCTATGTTTAATGATTTTGCATAAGTGCTGTCTGCAATTTCTAACTTACTGAAAAGCAGGTCATTAAAAAGTGTCAGTTCAGTTTGTACAGGACAGTGACTTCAGGAGGGCAGTAGCCATTACAAATAATCTCTTTTAAATCTCTAAGTAGAAAATACCCACAGTAGCATGCAATAAATGAGGCTCTGCAGAATACCGTAATGATTTTGTGGGCAGTTTTAGGATAAGACAGAAAATGGAACAAATGGTTAAAAGTGGACTAACTTTCAAAGGTCCAGAAAGGTGACAGACATTAGATGGAGTTGAAGAGTTGAAGCTGCTCTTCACCTGTGAAAATTAACTCCCTTTCCCTGCCCCGTTGCAGATTGGTCTGTATCCCGTGCTTCTGTTTGGGTGCACGTGATTTTAGATATTCCCAGTCAGGTCCCAGACAATGTAAAGAAGGTTCCATGCATTAACTGGGAGTTTGTGCTTGTGTATCTGAGCTGGCCTTTATCTTAACTAGTATCTACACCTCCTGCTGAGAAAGAGTGCGCGAAGGTACCTTCGACATTTAGGATATGATAGGCTTAGCAGAAAAGAAAATGAAACCATGGGATGGCTGATGTATTTACAGCAGGTGTCTCATTCCATATTTATTTCAATAGAGAGCAGCAGATCTGTTTTATTTATGAAAGCAGGAGCACATCGTATTTACAAAAGGGTGACGAAGCACCTATTTGCATTTTACCTCTGAAGTAAGTAATTTCTTGTGATCTAAACTGCTGAAACAAGGGGAAAAAAAAGCAGGAACCTTGCAATCTGTCTTGCTGCAAAGTCACAGACACAGAAACTTAGGAAAGGAGGTGGCACCTGGGGGTCTTGGGCTCAGTACCTTGGTTGCAGAGAGTACCAAAGAATCCAGGCAAGCAATCGCAGTGTCCCGACACGTGGTGACAAGGCCCGCTGCTGTGCACACACTGAGGGCACGGCTGGCTGCAGTGGTGTCCATAAAAGCCAGGGGGACAAACTGAAGATGAAACAAAACGAGTGTCACACATTTTTCAGAAGATTTCTCATCGCTGAGAGCTTTAGAATTCTCTCTCTGTCTTAACCCCCAAACCAGTATTTCTTAATTTATAAAAACGTAATTTTGTGAACATCTGAAATTATGAGGCGGGTTGGATTATTTCATGTCTAATAAAGTTCAAGCTCTGAGTAAAACTGCACGTGTGGTTCAAACATTCACAACATCCTACCTCATATAAGTCCTTGGCTATTTAATAATACAGCTGAGCTCTTTCAGCAGCTTCTCTCTCTCGAGACACTAATTTGAGTCTCTGTAGCCTGCTCCAGCTAAACTCTTTTACAAAACGTGGGAGTTTCAGATGTTTGAGACCTCCTAAGCCACTGGCTGATATGGTTAATACCTGGTAATATATTCCAATGCTTTTGATTAAGATGAGCAGGAAAAGAAACACTCACACACATGCACAGGCAACAGAAACTCAGAATGCCATTTCCTTAGGAAATCAAACTAAGGAATCAGAGAAGGTGTATTAGGAAACACTCAATTTTTTATGTCTAAACAACAATGTCAAAAGCTGATTGCTAAACATATTAGGTGCAATACCTGTGTTCAGCTGGGACAGTCAGTTTACACATGTCATTGCAGGAGCAGCATTCATCAGTGAAGAACAGAATCTAAAAATGGTAATTATGCTAACAGCATACAAAATCACCTAATTTGCATCAGTAATCACATTGGATAGCTGAGTAAACTTGTCATGAACTGTGTGCTTGATTTGCTTAAAACCTGGATTGAAAGTATAGAATTTTTCCATAAGGTATAGGGCCAAGATTATGGCTCAGTATCTCTTATAAATGTGTTTTGTTGCTTCTAAGCACATGTAGAATGAAAAACCATCCACTGTCCAAACATTCACTGGTATAGATAAGCACAAAGAAATGTTAAATTGCAGTAAGTAACTGTAAAAATGACTTTTTATGTTTTTATTTTTACTCTTGTGATTCTCTGTTATATAGTTCTGGCTCAGTAGTTACTATATCATGTCTGTTCTATTTTTTCACTGAAAGAGAATTTTTCTCTTGGTCCGTATGTTCACAGAGGGTGTCAGGTTCTTACGCTGCCGCAGATTTCCAGCTGGAACTTAGCTGACAGGTTTGTTGATGATGTACTAGCTATAAAACAACCTGGGATCATTCCTGGAGACATTTCTGCAGGCCTAAGAGCAGTAAACTATCTTGGTGTCTCATGTAATCCTGATTACACAGACAGAACAAGCTGGCTGAGTATCATCTGCAGTACTGCTCTTTACACGATAAATTCTGTTTCTAAATTAATTTCCAAGAGAAAAATGGGAATGATTCTGAGAGGAAACTTAGCAGGCTAAGGCTCCCTTGACTTACAAAGGTGTCCTCCTGAATCCTGCAGAAGAGGTGGGAGCAAGCTGAATTCCCTGGCCGTGTGCTTACAGAGAGACACTGCAGCAACCTGAGGCAATAGCAGAAGCATCCACAGAACACTCTGCTGTCACCCCAGTGGGGAGGAAAATTAGTCCCCATTAGGTCCTCAGCAAACGTCCTCAGGGAGCAGCCCGATGACTGGAGTTGCAAGCTGGAGACATGGTTTGCCCCTTGTAGCCTACATGCCATCAGATGATAAAACTAAGCTGTTTTTTTTCATCTCAGGAAGGTCAGAAACTATTAACTTCTGTAAGTTTTGCACTCTTAGGGTTTCAAATTTATAAAACAATTTCTTCCCCAATTCCCTGAAGCTCTGAGCACTACATTTTAGCCTTGGAGAGAGGTTTTACAGCTATATAGATATGCTGAAGCACCTGGAAATTGGGGTTTATAATGGAAATGCTTATAGGCTATTAACTACAGCCATGCTAGAGGTCATCATTATAACGGCTTTAAATAAAAACTGTCAGCTACAAATTATTATTAGAGATGAGTGTGTTGTAGTGTCGAGTGTAACTGGTGAAATCAAAGTGGATATATGAACTGGGCATGCAGAATGTCTTAAAGGAAGAACAAGAGCTGCTGCAGAAAAGAAAGACAAATCCATTTCTTGTTTACACAGGAAGATGGTTGTGTGTAGTTCGGATCAGTGACTCAGGGTCCTTAAGGGGCAAGTGCAGTTTCCTAGATAAAGCGAATAAGAGGATTTTTATCTCCCAGGCACATTTTAATATGTAGCAGCAGTGCATCAGACAAGAGCTATTTCAGGCTGCTGTGTTACTCTTCCTGGCATACCAGAAAAAACTGTCTTGTTATTTTGATAGCCAATGCTCATCCACTTGTCGTTATGGGATGGGCCGTAGCTGACTCTGTTTAATAGGTATCCTATAATTTACCACTACTTAATTGTAAATCTGGTTTTGCCCAGATCCTGACAAGTTTGGTATGTAAAGGTGTTGCTCCTTCTTTCGGGTCACCTGTGACCTCCAGGTGCTGTGGGAGGCTGGAAGAAGAAACACAAAGCATGACCCAATGCAGTAGAGTATTGACTTCTTGGTCAAGAAGCACTTTTTAGGCCAGATTTTGCCTTTAGGAAGTCATGAGCTAAAGCAGCTTAGAAGTCTGTCTGGTGTCATAAACAAGCATTTCTACCTGCTTTGCTTCTGCCACCACATCTAGGGGAAAATCTTACTTCTCTGGCACAAGGGTCCTCTGTATCCTGGTGCACAGTCACAGGTGCCATCCTCTGGGGAGCAGGATCCCCCGTTCTCGCAGTTGCAGGAGATGGAACAGTTTGGTCCCCAGCGGCCCTGGGTGCATGTGTTGTCACAGTGGATGCCTAAAGACAGAAAGGCACACGTTAGGTTTCACACAGCTTACTCTGCTCATTGATCAAAGAAATGTTTGGTTGGACTGATACCTCACAGTACATCACAAAGCAAACAAGGGAGCCTGGGAAGGAAATAGCTATCCTTTCATCTGCTTAATAAAGTGAAAATTAAGAAAAGAGGTGAATTCCGCAGGTGTTAGTGGGCTTCTGTTCAGTCCTTAGCACCATTAAAGAAGCTCTGCATGTCAACTGAGAGATGAAGGTCAGGAATTGCTTTAAAGTCACAAAATATCTCAAACAACTGGTCTGGAAACAAGCAATTGATTGAAGCCTGATTACTTAACTGTTGTGATTGGAAGAGCAACAAAACAAACCAGAGTTCTGCAAAAACACGTCTACTATTTGGATTCATGAAGGTATGTCAATTCAGGTCTATGCTGTGTATTGTTCACTTCCTGGCTGACAGCACAGTGCTCTGGGGTTTTATGCACAGACCCCATATCCACCCAGAGCTCTCAGAATTCTGTGTTAATGAACCGAGTTCTGATCTAGCAAGTGGCCATATGTGGGCACAGGCTGATCATTTGCATGTTAGATGGAGACTGAGACCTGCCAATCCAGCTCCCAGTGATTCCCAGGGTTGTTGTTTGATATTTATTATTACGAAAAAGCAAAGCTTGGAAACACTAAAAGAAACACAGAGCCAGAAAGCTTAACATGAGGCTCCCGGCATTGTTTCAACTGGTTTTGTTTTAATTGGTGACTTTTAAAAACAACTTTGTGCCACAGCTTGTCGCATATAAATGTAATCTAAGGAGTCGATCCTGCACGCTGCTACTTGTCTGAGAGGCTCTTACTCTGCTGGGATAACAAACTTCAAGGATTATTATACCAATACCTGCAATTAGCAGAGCTATTTACATGATCAAGAGCTCCTTGGATTGAAAAAGGTTTGCAGGATCATGAACTAAAAGTGATATTAAGCACTGCCAGCTGCAGGGAGTGGCATTAGCAGCAGCACACTGTAGATACTGATAACAACAGAAAAAATGAATCACAGACTGGCTTGAAAATGTTCCTAACAACATTACCACACCGGGTGCTTTACAACCGCGCCACCAAGATTTGATGGTATACACATGCCCTAGCTAGACTTTCAACATGAAGATGTTCTTTATCATCCATGCACATGTCCCCGCTGCATAATGGGATAAATGCAGACAAGGGCTCCGAGAGCCCCAGCCAGAGGTTGGATTAGTGCATCGCTAAGGAGAAATACAATCCCAAGTAATTTCCTCCACCTCTGATAACTTCATCTGGATGCTACAGGTAATGGACTGTATTTGTGAAGCTGTGATCTGTACAGTCACCAAACTTTAAGGATTATTAAATCAGCTAAAAGTCATTATAAACACACTTACAGTGCAGTTTCAAGTTGGTTTTATAAATCTCTGAAGTTAATACAGTAAGAAATACTGCAGAGCCAAAAATTTCCCTTTTCTGCAGATTAATCACACAGTTACAATGTCCCTTCCTAGAAAATCTTAACTAAGTCTGGCAAAAGTACAGTTTGAAATGGGATTTCTAGTAATACATGATCATAGCTTATTTATAAAGAGGCATGGTCCATGCTGTAGAGCTTAATAAAAAGCACATTAAAATACAGTAAAAACATAACAGCTTAATAGCTAAGTAAATAAATCTGAAAAAAAAACCCCAAACAAAAAAAAAAGCCCTGCAAAAAGAGATGAGAAACATTTGTATTAGTAAAATGAAGAAAAACAGTTATTTTAATACAGTCTTCCTTACTCCCTTTGAAATCAAATATATCCTTGGATTACTTAAACAGTAAATGCTTCATGTGTGCGTTTATGTAATACATCTACGGTAGTCTGTAATTAAAAATTCATACAATAAATTGTAAATAAATGCATTTCCTATTTATACATACATATATATGATAATTTATAGTTTTGACAGTCTCAGCGCGAGCTCCCAGAAATGAAATTCAGACACCAATGTAGAAAAATGTGCATCTTTTCCTCCTGACTACAGGATTAAAAATACAACCCTCTCCTTGTGAATAGGCTATTTATAAACGCAGACAATTAAACAGCATTATTTCTTGTCTCTTTTTGGCAAAGTTTGGGGAAGAATGACATTGAGTCCTTTCTCTTGAAAGGTAGCTGAATTAGAATGCCACGGCTGTTCTTTGCAGCAGCAAAGTCCTGCCTTTAGTAATGAATAATGAGCGATGTCTTCCCGCTCCTAACGAAGGCAATGAGTCATTGTGAAGCCGATTGTTGTAACGAAATGTAAAAGGGGGGGGGGGAAGGAAACCTTCTAGAAGACACTGACACCCATTACAGCAGTTATTTATTTATAAATTTTCAGAAGACAACTGAGAAGGTGCAGCAATCAATTTTTATTACTTTATATTACTTTCAGTTAGTTCTCATGGAAGACTTTGTTTTTGGAGGCTCCTACACACATTGAATTGCAAATGTAAATGAGAAGTTAAACTTGCATCTGGACACGTATGTCTTCCATGGAATTGTGCTAAAAAAAAAGCACCTTAATTTTACAATTCCCTAACTTGAGAGCATATGAAGGGGGAGCCCATCCCTCCCAGCTACTTTACAACCGGAGATCGGAGTTAATGAAGCAGCAAACTTCTTTAACGTAAAACTTTAATATTTACTCAGGAACCTGCTGATGAACGTTTCTGATAAACAATTAGTTTTCAATTTCCCGAAATATACAAAATGCTGAAGTTGACACATCTCTGTATTATCTCACATTACAACCACAGATTCCTAATTTATGAACAAATCCCTTGTTTCACAAGCATGACGTAGAAACCAGAAAGACAAGTCTCAGAAGAAGAAGTCCTTGAAGCTGCAGGAAGCAGTTCTATACATAAACTCTATTGCCTAGATACTAGAAATTATCTTACTGCCTGAGGCTGTGGTTCACAATTGCAGATACTAGTATGAAATTACACTTCCAAGACCTTCTTAACCAGTGTTCTGGGAGTGAATTGAAAATGAAATTCACATAACTTACATAAAATTATAGTTATCATCCACTGTACATGGGCAAAGGACGTTCTCACTCTCGTGCAGTAAGCCAGAGCAGAGTGCACTGTGGCTTTTAATTCAGCCCGTGAAACAGCAGCCACAGAACCTCCATGTCCCAGTATGGATTTGGGGTACTGGATTTCCACAAACACTGTCTGCTCTCCACTAGGTATTCCACTGCCATCCTATGGGCTTCTCTGTACATGGAATTTACCTGACCAGCCCAGAAGTGGCTTCACTCCCCCTTCCCCACACTGTCTTCCTTTGCACACACAGTGAGTAGGAAAAACAGTACCAAGTGTCTGAATTGCTGGTGTGTGTGGTGTGGAAAACACCATCTGGAATGAACTTCACCCACCCGAGCAGTAATGACTGCACTCTTTTAAGGGACACCCACATGGGAGAGCTGTTCCAAGCTCTTTTTCCTCAAGGGCTCTCTTCCAGGATAGTTTACTACCAAGTGGCAAAACATCTGCTGTCTGGGACATTGGGAGTACCAGTACCTGAAGGGGACCTACAGGAAGGCTGGGGAGGGACTTTTACAAGAGCAGGTAGTGATAGAACAAGGGGTGATGGTTCTAATCTGGACAAGAGGAGATTTAGATGAGATATGAGAAAGAAATTCTTTACTGTGAGGGTGGGAACAGGTTGCCCAAGGATGTTGTGGCTGCTCCTCCCTGGAAGTGTTCAAGGCCAGGTTGGATGAGACTTTGAGCAATCTTGGTCTAGTGGCAAGTGTCCCTGCTGATGGCAGGGGGGTTGGAACTAGATGATCTTTAAGGTCTCTTCCAACCCAAACCATTCTATGATTCTGTGAGTATCTGGCATATCTCAGGCAGAGACTTTGCGAGGGTGAAGCACTTGGGTTGTGGAGGGACCTTCCAATGCAGAGCTGAAGATGGTATCTTGACAAAGAAAAGCAGCAGGGATAGAGGTAAAGGAGGAAGCGTGTCTGGCAAGAACATTGGCTGATAGAAACTTGTCAAGTCACTTATGTTGCATGGCAATAATATACATCAGTGTTGCACAGTGGCTACAGAAGTCTGGTGACTCAATATGATATAAGCTTGTGCCTGGTTTACATGGAGCAGTGTCAATTTTTATCAGATTAAGTTGGTTCTTTGTATTAAAATTTACAAATCAGGCAGTGACAGATTCAGCTATCATCCACACAACCAGCACGAAAAGGAGCAAGAAAAAGAAAAAACAGCCAAAAACTGGGATGTAAGGCATCTATTGAAGAGCTACTTCATATACTGCTTCCATTAATAATCTTCAATGGCTTCAATGAAAGTTCGTCAAAGTAATGCAGATTTATGCTGCCTGTAACTAGATCACACTGAAGGACTTTGGAGGGTGAAATTCTGGAAAGCCAGACATAAGCAGAATTCCCTTTTTTCTCTCTTCAGCTTACTTGTGCAATTGCACCCGTGCCTGGGGATTGCGTCTCTGGCTCTTAATAAAGCCTGCCGTTGTTTTTCTGCCTTGTCTCTAGATAGCTGGAAACTAATACTCCAAATACAATAGAAGAGAAAAAATGGATGGAATAAATGAGAGTCAGTGGCCTATTTTTGACCACTGCTATCCCCTTGACAGTAGCCTCTGCAGCAGGGCCTGCATGCTGTCCAGCATCTAATTATTTTTCAGGGACGTAGGAATTTGAAAAATTATAGGATGCAGCTCCCTTCCCCCCATGTACTTAAATTTGATATCTACCAGTGTTCAACTGTAATTATTTCTCTGAATAAGAACTTCAGCCTTTTCTTCTTTTTTTTTTCCCAACAGTCACAATCTAAAGACAGATGCAACATCAATTAGAAATGACAGGAATTATTTCAGCAGACTTTTGAATCCAACACAAACATTGCACTCTCCTCCACCTGTCTTTCAACATGACATGAAGTCATAATAACCCCTTATTTTTGGCATTTCAATAGCTTTGCAAAGAATTGCTTTTTATGGATAAATAGGCATTGGATTTATACAGGCAATACAGTGGAGGTCTGAAGTTTGGGGAGTCATGCTTGGCTTTGGAATGCCCAGTAGCTTTTGTATCTGGCCCTACTAATCCTTAATGGCTTTAAACTGAAAGAGGGGAGGTTTACATCAGATATGAGGAAGAAATTCTTCACTGTGAGGGTGGTCAGACACTGAAACAGGTTGCCCAAGGATGTTGTGGCTGCTCCTCCCTGGAAGTGTTGAAGGCCAGGCTGGATGAGGCTTTGAGCAACCTGGTCTAGTGGAAGGTGTCCCTGCTGCTGGCAGCGGGGTTGGAACTGGATGAGCTTTAAGGTCCCTTCCAACCCAAACCAGTCTGGGATTCTATGATTCTCTACCTGTTGATACAGCACGTGGTGGCAAAACGACAACAGCAACAATACTGCTTCAAGAGCAGAAATGGTTTTAGCTGCAAGGCTGTTTCAGATAAGGAATTGGAGAAAGTGGGCCAGCAAGCACTTGATGGTACTGAAAGAGGTATGGGAATGAATCTCAGAATGTGGTCTCTGGAATGGACTGCTCCTTCGTGTGATACCATCCCTCTGGTCTCCATCACCCAGGACTATCCCTCCTGCAGTGGTCCCTTCAACAGCTGCAGCACATCTCCCACCAAGCCCTCAGCCCAGAGGGGTTCCTAGGCATGTGGCTGTCATGCCAGGGTCAGAGACAGAGTACCCTGAGGTCACCTGGAAATCTTGCCTTCGCCTCCAAATTAATACATTCATTTCCAATACTGATTTTTATAATCATATATTCATATTTTCTTTAACTCTAATCTCTTTTCTTTCCTCAATACTCTTATTGCCGTTACACTTATGTTTTCCCTATAAATTCTATTTAAATCAGCTTGGTATTTGAGATTAGATCAGTGTGCTTTCCTAAGTAGTGAATATTTTGCTGCTTCGGTCTATACAAGGTAAAAGAAAATTAAATAAGAACATAAGAAAGAACTGTGCGATTAGCTCTGTATCAGCTGTTCAGAAGGTGTTATGACAGCCTACAAACAAGAGTTCATAAAGAATACTTGAGGCTTTTCTATCACTTTTGCATCTTCATATTTATTCCTACCTGAGGCAAACCCTGAAGTATTTGACTCAGATCCAGTCAGAAAAACCACAGCACAATTCGTGACAGCTCAGCATTGAAGGATGCTGAAGAACAAAAAGTCTGCTGGGGGAGAGCAGCAGATAGAAGAAAACATAAAGGGATCTCTCATAAAATTAAATGGAAACATTAAGAATTGATGGTTGCTCATCCAATCTGCAAATAAGCTATTTTTGTTTTTATATAGTGAAACTATTCAACAGAGATAACAGCAGCCACATTCACGTTATCTATGAACTTTTGTGGTGTTCTCAAAATGCTTTTCTAACTGTGAATTTGGTTGCAGATTGATGCGGAGAAGCCCTTACTTACCTTGCTGAGCATCGTTCACCGGTGGGCTTCAGAGGGGCAACTCCTGTGTGTAACAACCCATCAGGCTAAATGAGAGCTCCATGATCTGCTCCTAAATAATGAAGAATAAGCCTTTCCCTGCAGCCAGTGAAAAATTCTAAATTGCCTCTTCTCTCATCGTTGCATGGGCGATTTATGCACCCATTAATGTAAGTGTTTTTCTGAAAGTAATATACTTACAGGCTAATGCACCTCTGTGGAGCACTAATTGTACCCCTATTTTTAATTATCTAGAGAAAACTCCAGATATGAATCATCCAACTCAGGGAATTTATGCAATAAAAGCTTTTGAGGCAAGAGACTTACCTCACAAGAAATTGAGTAAGTCAAAATGTTTGCTAAAATTAAGGATCATCTGGTTCCCTTTGCTAGAGGATATTCTCCAGGGTGCATTATCGCAGGAAGAAAAGTTACCACTAGCAGAAAGGGAAGATCTTGCAGAAAGCAGTAGTAAAAGGAGTCAAGTCCTACGCAGACCTCCTTCACCTTCCTTCCTACTACTTCTCAAACCCTGGCCACGGTTTCAGGCCAGGAAGGAAGAGAAAGTTGGGAAAGATCCAAGCAGACCATCAGCTGGTAAGGGAGGAACTAAGTGGGAAAAAATGTCTTGGTTTTCTGGCTTTTAAATGTTCAAGCCCCCAAACTAAACCATGAGCTAAGAACAGGGCTCAGCAAGAGCTGTGGTACAACTGAATGTGTGCAAGCCTTTCGTGTTTAATAACAGTGACTGAAATTCAACCTTTTCTCCTTTGTGTAGAATGGGAAGGAAGATGTTTACAACATCTGACACTGCAAACACTTTTACCGATAAGATATATATACATTTTAGCTTGCTGGCTGTTTATTACACGATCTTTCCTTTTTCTTCTTTCACACACAGCATGCCAGCATCCAGTATTTAGTCTGCCGAAATGTTCACAAATAATTTTTCACTGCTTCTCACCCACATTTATTTATAGGTGAATGTATTGTACACACAGCCAAGCTTATATATAGAATGCCTCCACATTAAAATGGAAAATGGTTTAATATCTCTAGTGTCAAGTTTCATTTTTTTTAGAACCCATTAAATTAGCATAATCCAGGATGCCATCCAAGCTCTATCTTTTCACATAAATTTAAAAGCTGTCCTTTAATAAGTGAAAATAAGCCCAAAAATAAACACAAAGATAAATGAACTCGTATCTTCTGTGTTTATAAGACTAATATTGCAATCATTTGCACACATGCTTACTGCAGGTTCTAATTATAGTCTAAAGGGTGTGATCCAACTCCCACTGAATGAGTGGCAAAAATCCAATTGATTTCATGAAAGGTGAAATATATCCTAAATCTGGCACAGGACAAACACAACTAAACCTCACTTAGATGAGAATCTGGAGCCCCCTAGATATCTGCCAAAGAATGCACAGACATAATTAATGTCAGGACATCAATGAAGTCTTTGATATAACTTCAT
>NW_010288972.1:141673-150325 GCF_000700745.2 Antrostomus carolinensis | reverse complement strand
GCAGGAACCAGACTTAAAGGTTCCTGTCAAAGAGAGAATTTTTAAGCACAGCCTGACATTAAAATCTTATCAACTCACTTGAAATTAAGTCAATGAAAAATTAAAGCTAATTTCTAATAAGCTTATGTTACATTCATAGACTAAAGGGCACTTGTCGAATCCGGAGAGTAAGCATACCTTTTCATATGGAAAAGATTCTCACATTTGAAAGGCAGAGGCCAGAGGAGAGGCTAAAATGCACCATTTTAGACTGACTCTAAAAATGTCTAGTTTTTCTGTCTGCTTAAAGCTAATGTAAGGATACAGAATAATCACAGGAATAAATTATTAATTTAAAAATCTGGGATAAGACTGCCAAAAGTGATAAGTGCAAAATATGGTTTAGATAATGGGATTAGACATCTAGAAAATGCATGTTTAATAGGAACTTACTATTGCTCCATTCTGATATTTTGTATTAGAAACCACAAGAGTACGAAACAGTCCGATTTTAAAAAAAGCCAACCCAGGACATTATGAATTCTGTGGATCTCTCCAGCTAAAAATCTGTAGGTGCATAAAAAAAGTCCTAGATTTTTTCTGGTTTTAAAGACGCATGGAAAAGTCAGCTACCAATTATATCAGTATGCTCTTGGAGTTGATCTATTAATGACAATAGAATTCTTTTGGCTTCAACTTAGCACAGCTGAGGACAGGATCTGGATCTAAGATTATAAACTGGATACCGCTGCAGTGGAAGAGAAGTCAAATTAATACAAACAAAATACATTTTATGGAAAGATAGATGGAAAGGGTTTTTTTTGTCTTCAAAGGTATACCATGTTCTTGCAAAGAACTCAGGAAAATTGAAGTTAAAAATACCTTAGAGCTCACCGTCAAAGTGGTCAGTATTTCTTTAAAATTCAAAAAGGCCTTCCCCTGAGGAACAGGCTTATCAGTTTTACTGAATTAATGTGTCCACAGGAGGGAAGAAACATGTTTCTGTGTTTGAGTGACAGTGCAGATGTCACTCGCAGCCTGCAAATTCTCACAAATGTGAAGTCTCATTCCTCAAAGCTCACCTTATCTGTGACCAGCCGACATTTCCTGACCCCATTAACTCGCTTATACAATCACTCGTGGAAATCCCTACAACTCGAGACTACCACAACTACCGTACAATATTTCTGGACACGATAAGAGACAATTAGGGTTTATGTTGCTGGCAACCTAGGAAAGTTATTGACGTTGTAAAGGACAGCGAAATATATATTTTGATTTCCCATATGTAAGGGGAAAGAGGGAGGCTGCTCTTATGAGACATCAATGAAGCCTGAAGGTGAAAAGTACCAACACAATAACAAGATATTTTTTCCTTACCACCACGTATCATTTTCATACCTGCATTTGCCATCCTGATTAATTAAGGAAAATCTATGACAGGGTCTTTTATAGTTAACTATGGGATGCACACTTCTGTATTTTCCATCTTACATCTACAATACCATTCCTTTTTCCCCACAGGTTTTTGGGATGTTAAAATCTACTGAATAAACTTCAGCTTTGGATATTCATAAAAGCTACTGAGTAAACTGGTGCAGTGGATAATTGAGATAGCACCGAGACCGCAGCATTCTGTAAAAACCAGAGCGTGATACGACAACAACAACAGCAACAAAAAAAGGAAAGACATAACCAAGATCTGGATAAGACAGCGTTTCAGATTAAAGGAATTCAGATAAATAGGATTTTAACTGACCTTAACATTTACAGGAATGGAATATATCCCCCTGCAGTTTGCTGCCTATTTAATCCCACTGTAATATCTGAAAGGTTAACAAAATACACACTGCCACAATTAACTTGAAGCACATTGACTCGTTACAGGGAGGAAATGAGCTTGCTGTGAATATCAGCCAGGCCTGTGGCTTTCCTTTCTGTAATCTGCTTGCGAGTGGGATGTCTGACTGTGAAAACGGATGGACTCAGGTCTCAGAGACAGGATGAGCAATGGTTGTGTCTGGCTTCCCAGAGGCTCCAGCTAACCTGGCTCAGGTCAAGCACAACGGGAGCACCTCCAGAAATTAGAGGACAGACCAGCAGTTATGACCAATTTAATTACTGAGGGTTGTACCGAGTGAACCAACTAAAGGCTACATAGTAATAACGAGATTATAGCTATGAGGAAGCCATTTCTGGTATGAAACATCCTGCCAGCAGCCACCTTGAGGAGAGAGGGCCAAGCTGATGGAGTTTGAAGTCCAGCTTGTAAAACCTGAATGGCTTAGCTGGAACTGTGCTTTCCAGAGCCATGCAGCATTACACCTAACACAAGAACGTTGCTTCCTCATGTTCTCCCTAGCTTCTGACCCACCCAACAAGGCTACCAGTGCAGCTGGTCCTGTTCTGTCCAGTTTCAGGTTATTTATTAAATAAGAGAAGCCTAATGGAAATTTATGACCTTATCACCATCACTGAGCACCCAGGAGAGAGCATCTGGGTGAGATGAGGCTGATGCCTGCTTCTCTAGGACCTGTTTGCTTGGAAAGGACTTTTGGGAAATGCTCCACCACGAAGCCTTTCTGTGCTTCCATCCTCTCTCAGGATTCAGTGTGTACAAGATCCCTAATTAACCAAATGCAATTAGCAACGAAGCACTCCATTGTCAAGCATTTTCATTTTAACCTGAATGTACACACAAAATAACACCTTCTCCACAAGAGGACTGGTGTGTTGGGTGCTTTAAGGTATCTGTGTGCACACATACACACAGACATAGAGCTACAAGCCCAGAAGCAATGCGTATCTAAAGTGTGTGGAGATCTGGAGTAAGAGACAGCCTTATTGATCTTTAGAAAACAATCAATCTAATCAGTCAAGACTTGATCCTGCTGGGGGCTAGACTTTTAGTTTTTAAGCTAGCAATAGCTATGAACATGTCTGATTTCAAGGGTACTATCTCCCTATGTGAGGTTAGGTGTACGTGTACTGGTGCAAGCTGGAGAACTCCACTCAGTACAAGGCTGAGCCCTCATTGTTATTGCATCTGACATTTCCTTCATGTGGAGGAAAATTCGGCTCTGTGTTGCGTCAGCAAGTCACACATCTGATTTTGGCCCACATTTGAACAAATTTCACTTTGGTTATATCATGAGAGCCTTTTGCCAATGTGGTTTTGGTCTTTTATGTACAAATGTTATGCTTGCCATGCTATCTACAAAGCCATTTGTGATACGATGTGCCCGTGTACCTGGGTGGGTAATTTTCAGCAATAACGACAGTGCGCAATCGTCTTTAAATCTGATTTAACTTCTGCCATTGGCTGCACAAGTACAATTCCCCACTCAACTTAATGGAAACTATCTATGCATGTCTCTAAGCAGCTTGTTGCCACTGTGCTTATTTATGCATACAGCTGGTTTGCAGAGCTTTGTGATCTCGTGGCTGATATGTGAGAATCTCTTCATCATCTTCCCTTCTGCCAGGTACACTCAGCTCCTAAAATTACCTTCTCTCAGTTGGTACACATGGAAGGGCATTGTCCTGAATAATAGTCTTGATGGGTGGCAGTCATAACATAATAAAAGGATGGCAGACTGCTATTAACTTACATCGTATGCTACTCTTCCCATGCCTTTTTTCTTCCTTCCCAGTCTTCCTCCATGCTCCTACCATCTATCAGTCTCTGAAGGTTTATATCAGTAACATCTTGAAAACCACTTTAAAGAAAATAGGTTCAATCTTCCCCTTGATCTTTACATAGAACACTGACATCAAGAGGGAGTCCCATGTGTGGGATGAACATACAGAATATGCTGTTCCAGATGAAGTTTTGTGGCTATTAGGATCAGAAAGCCACGTGAATTCTCTGTCTGGTGTGAGTGGGCAGGAAAACTTTCAGATGTTCCCCAATCCTGAACTTTTCTGATCTTTTTCAGGCCATGTCTAATTAGTACCAAAATCAGAAAGCAAAAATTTAAGCCTGAATTATTTATCACACCATATTTATAAAATGCACTGCAATACACATCATGGCACAGTTCACAACAACTATAGATAAGATTAATCTTTCACCGATGCCATACCCTTTAATATGAAAATATAATTATCTAGCTGAAGAGTTTCTTTAATTACATACTTTCAAACTAGTATGAGCAGAATTTATCCTTGTGTCTGGTGCTAAGCCAAGTGGAAAAAACATTGGAAGCAGAATTGACAAAACACATGTTGGCTCTCTTTGTCTATCAACGTTTCCAGTGGCCCTGTCAACATCTCAACCCCAACTTGGTCTCGAATGCTAATGTACTATTTTCCTCCCTGAAATGTGATCCTGAAGAAGGGAGTTCCAGAATTGCAGGAGCACATTAATAGATGTATAAGTATAGATAAAATACTATATATGTAAGTATAGATAAAGATAAGAAAGATAAAGTACTTAGTTTGCAGTAAGTCCCCTGCAAGTTAGTATACATTTCTCTTGCCCAATATGGATTTTTTTTTTTAAAAAGGATATCAGATAAATTATTCTTACCTTTACTTGGAGTAATTTGTATCTGCATTTGATGTACATTTATAGATGTGCACAGGAGTAAGTACAGTGTATTTGTTACAAATGTCTTTGAGAAAAAGCCACAACTATAGTTTTCATTGTCTGCAAAGTACATTTTCTGCAGTTTTCTCTGGAATGCTACATCCAGGAAGATGTGGAACAAATTTTTAGTTTAAGTGTGTTTAAATACATCTCTTAATTCTACTGTATTTTAAAAAAACATTTTCTCCCTTGAAGAAACTCACGATGACTACAGGAAAGCCTACCACCTGTTTCCCTGATGATCATCAATACTGCACAGTAGAGTTTTAAAGCCTGATAGATGGATATAATGATGGTAAATAGGCTCAAAGAAAGATGAATGCAGTCCAGAGAGTGAAGAATGCAAGCTGGAGGAGGGGATATTAGGGAGCTTATAAAATGGATTTTCTTGTGGGATAAATGCTCTTTTCAGGGATGCATGCTCAGTATCTTTCAAAAGTAGCTTTGTTGCAAGCAGTGTGTAGAACTTCCTATTTTAAAATTTTATTTAATTCTTAAAATATTTTTTCCACTGTATGTTCTAAGTATAATTCCATTGCTTTTGCTTCATGCTTCTAGGAGCTGAGCTGCTGTGGTGATGTTCTGTCCATTAGAAATAGAAGGCATACATTGGTTTAAAGCATAAAAGAAGGGATAAGTTGACAGTACCCCAAATACTGGCTGCCTGATCAGCCTGCCTTGCTCCATACATTCTTCCAACTTGTACTTGTTTGAAAAACAATCACATTTTCCAAATGAATTGCTGTTAATACAAATGCATTTTGATTGTCAGTGCCACTGGTGGTTCTGCAGTTATGGGCAAGAATATAAATTTATTTCCCTCCAGGTCCTCTACAGAGAGCTGAGGGAGATTAACCAGTATTTTAGGCAGCTAAGTGTGAAATACTGGTCGGGTCAATAACTTGCCCCCTGCTGCTGTTATGCTGGCTGTCAAAAGCCAGCAAAGAGACGTATCAGTGTGGAGTCAAGTGCAGGTCTGATCGTATTGAGATCTCCAGCCTGGACTCTCAGACTTCACTGAACATTCCTTTCTGCCTCTGTGTAATCACGAGAACTCTCGGTCAAACCAGCATTAATCTGCTCTCAGTAACTACCCTTCTGTGTGACAAGAAGCATAGGAAAATGGGAAGAGCATAAAGACAATGTTTTGATGATGGTCCCAGGATTCACCATACCACAACTGCAGCCCCGTAGAAAGTGCCATTCAAGGAGAAAAACTCTGCAGGACTTCCGGATTATCTGCATCCCTCCTGAGGATTCTTTTTACAGAAGGCTAACATCTGGCTCCAGGTTTGGAGCCATCTTCAACTAATCTGAATACAAATTTAATTAATGACAATTACTGCCACCATCATGAGTGATTTAAATATGGGTAAATTCAGCTGATCTTGTCTCAATCTATTATTTAAAAGTTTGCAGTCACAAATCCAGTGCTATAACTGATGCAACAGGAAAGCAAAACAACCCGCCAAACCCCCCCCAAACCCCAAACCAACAAAACCCCCAAGGTTTACAAAGGTAATTGCTAATTTTACCTGTCCAGCCTGCAAGACAGCAGCAGTAACCGGTGACAGGGTCGCACCCATCTGCGTGGCTACAGTCACAACGTTCACTGCAATTAAGACCATACGTTCCATCCTTCCAAAAATATAAATAAAAAAATCTCTGTAATCATTTTTTTTTATTCTAAAATGCACAAAGTCATCTATCATGTCCCTCTGAATGCTGAGTCGCATTTTTAAAATTAACATACAGATAGAAACAACTCTATTTCTATATACAACCAAATGAGAAATCACTTTAAAAAATGATGTTCAAGAAAATGCAGATAACATGGCAATAGTTCTGATAAAATATAATGCAAAGCATAATACATCTACTTGACTGGTAGAACCCCAGCCTCTTATTTACATGATTTCCTTCAGATAACCATAGAAAAAATGAGATACTGACCTACTGTCTATTTAGAAGAGCTATGTGGACACTGGTTTTAAAGGGGATGGAAGACCATCCCAGTTGTACTTACAGGACATGGCTGGTCACAGTAGTCCCCTTGCCATCCAGGTGAGCAGAGACAAAAGCCATCAGCTGGCCTGCAGGCTGCTCCATTTGTGCAGTAACACGTCTGGTTACAGTTAAGACCCCAACTTCCACTTGAACATGGAATAGAGCAATCCACTCCTTGCCACCCTAAAGAAACAAATGAGTGAAACTGCATTTGGGATGTTTTCACAAAAAACCCCCTGAGGTAGAGACAGCACGATAGGCAGCTTGTAAACTGCAGCTCTTTGATTCTAGGACCAGTTTCCTCTTCATCTTGGTGTAAATTAAGACTACGTTTGGGTCAAAGGTTGGCCCTTTAATGATGACATCCCCACTTCATCTGCCATCATCTATACGTACAGAAGGGCAGTATAGCTATCATTGTGTTGGCTGTTTACCAGATTAAGGTGTCTCCTGCCTCTCTGGGAACTGCTCAGCCGCAAGAGTGAGTGCAGTCATGTCTGGCAGGCTGGAGACCTGCTGCTCAGTGAGAATGCGAGAAACTTGCCATTCAATGCTGCCTGTTTCTTCCCTCATATTTTTTTTTGAGAATGCTCTTTAATATAAAGAAGCTATTACACCTAAAAAAAGACCAAGGCCATAATTTCTAACCATTAATGCTCAAATCTTAACTACCAGCTGCACAATGGCTTTCATTACACGGCAGCTGTACGTAATGGAGTTGAGCAGTAACTCATGGTTTATACACCCTCATTAAACAGGGTTCTATAGTGATCCATTAATTCATGTTTGAAATGCCAGATTTTATCGTTATTTGCCTCACTTCTGTTTTAGGGCTTATATATGGCATATAGGCATAGTTCATGTTGGTGTTCCAATGCTATATGGGGAGTATAAGAGGTCCTATGCTATGGAGCGGTACAATCTCAAGTGATTACTGGATACATGGGTTATGCTCATTACCAGGCACATAAGGGAATTATGGACACAAGTGGGAAGAAAAAAGGTTAGTGTTGCAGACACTCTGGAGCAGGCAAGACTTCTTGTTTCCCCAGATAAAGGATATCCTGCAACCCCAGGCCAGCTCAGGGGACAGAAGACACCTGCACATAGCTGGAGTGTCACAGTGTCAGGGTACAGTAAGATGGGGAGCTGGGGAAGGTGACATGGGCAGACATCCAGGGCCCACCTCACAGTCCCCAAGCACAGGGTTGGCAGCTGGGATCAGCTAGGAGTCCAGACCACCAAGAAAGCCTAAGGGAATGAGACCAAGGTGGAGACAGACAGGCAGTCTGCAGGTCAGGTCGGGTCTGGTGAGGATAACCATGGCCAGGCACAGCCCAGTGTAATGGGCTAAAGAAAAGACAGGCAGGAGGCTGCCTCTGCTCCCTTGTGTCACTCTGGGCATGGAGAGGAGAACAGGGGCTTTTGAGTCCTGGAGAAATGGGGAAGCCAAGTGATAGAGAAAAAAACCCCAACAGTCTGGGGATTGCTTTGCATTTCCTTTAGAGAGGAGCTGTGGCTCTGCTAGCACGCTTAGTTCTGTGGCCTGTTCTTGCAGCAGAGCAGTTAAGTCTGGCCCCTGTTCAGGGCAGAAACAAAACATACAGTCAAGCCCCTGTTGAGTTTTGATACTTGGGCAGACTGTTGAATTACCAACAGGCACAAGAAAATAGTGGAGTTACTGACTGCACAGCTGTGCCACTTTAAAAGGGGAGAAGCATTGATGCCAAATTGTAGACAATTGTTAAATCTGAATTTTGTTTACCTTCTTTGCAATAGCACAGACCATCCACAGGGGAACACGCACCATCATTTTTGCAATTACAAACTGATGAGCAATTGGTACCGTAGGTTCCTGCCATGCAGGTAATGGTGCAGTCATCTCCCTGCAAAGCAAAAAAAAAAGAAGTCAGAGTCAGCTAAAGAGATCTGAATTGCAGGAAATTCCCATCTCTGCACAGGGAGGCTTTCTCTTTTGAAACAGTGAACAGAGTGTTATGAGTTGATTGCTGAGTCTTCAGCACTCGAGCAGTCACCACTGCTTCCCATGATTATGATCCAATTAGTGCTTTGAT
>NW_010288972.1:122690-141644 GCF_000700745.2 Antrostomus carolinensis | reverse complement strand
GTGGGGAAGTTACAAAAACAAACCTCCTAGAACAGATGTTAGATCATTAAGCAAAACATCACTTACGGAACACTAATCACAAAATATACAGTCTGAAACTGCACAACGATTGCTCTGCATTTCTTGGAAAATATATTCTAAGAAGAGGGTTGTTAAAAAGCTAAAGGATCTCGTACGTGCTCATCTTCTACAGACTAGCAGAGAGGAAAACTACATGGCAGGTGCATTAGACCTTTTTGATGCATAGCTGGTACCTGCATTTGTTTGCAATTAATTTGCATGAGATTGTGACTGTAGGAAGAACACCGAACAAGGAGTGATGCATGTGTCAGAGAGGAGGCACACAGAGCAGAACACAGGGACACACTGTCCCTGTCCTATTTCTGCTTTAGGTGGGGGGTAAGTGAGGGAAGGGAGAATAAACACTTATATGTTACAGAAATACAGCATATTTCAAGAATAAATTATGCTTGCCTGTATGCAATGATTAGTTTGTGTGGCTGAAAGGAGGGACACAGCTCTTAATAATGTTGTTTATCTATCGGATGCAACAAGGGAGTTAAAATGTGAGCATGACCCCTTTAAACCTACTCACTAAGTCTCATCATCTGGTCAACATATATTAGCATATAGAAAGTATTTTTGCTCCTTTGTTTTCTATATGTACTCCTGACTTTCACATTACAAAGTAGCTCTTAAACTTTACACTTTAATAATTTAGTTCCGTGTCAGAGAAAGCTATCCTACTCCAAAGTTAAATAGTAACTACACTGCACAGTGTGACCTATAGCATACCTCAGGGGAAAAGATATTGGTCAAAATGTATTTTTGCAGGTGAGAGGCTTCACTGTTTGGTAGGAGGATCCATTTATCAGGAGATAAATGCACAAAATGTCAGCTTCCCTGTGCCATGGCAAGTACCTCCAGGAGCCTGTATATCACAGCATCAGACACTGAGACAGTAAAAGGAAATACGAACAGATTTCTGAGCACCATAAACCCCATATGCTTGCTGTTGCAGTTCTGCCTAGCACCAGTATGACTCATCCCATTTTATACTAAAAACCTGGGATTAGAGGGAAGTAAAAGAAACGGTTAAAATACGTGGCGTTTCAGAAGTAAATCCTCCAAGTCTCTGATTTTTGCGTGGAAGCGGTGTTTGTAAAAGATGCTATCTTTGACCTTGGTGGAGTAAAACAAGTTCCCCTGAAAAGGCCGGGCAGTAAAAGGTGCTGTCTCGACAGCCAGAAAATCCAAAGCCCGCTGCCCCTCATTACCCTGCCAGCACGCCTACAGACCGAGCGACAGGAACCCGGGACGGCAGAGGGGCATTCAGTCTCCACGCCTAATCAATCCTCCGCCTTTCTCCTGTGTGTGACAATTAGACAGCCAATTAGTGCCACTTAGAGAGCCGTATCTTGCGTGAATGAAGCTCTCAACTCATTTCATGTACAACACAGAACTGCTGGTAGGGCTAATAATTTCTATGACAACTGACCTTATCCGGATTTGAACTAGTGATCTAGAAGCAAGAGAAAATTCTTTTGAAAAGGAACGTAGAACATAGTGATGTGGGGCTAAAATATCCCCTTGGGAATGAGATTAACCAAAACAGCATCTGGGTCACGGGTGGAAGCAGAGAATGGATTTCCAGCTCCTCAGCTGACTGCCTGTGACCAGGGATCAGCTTGTGGGATGTGTGAAGTTCTCCCTGGCCCTGTGCACAATAGACTGGTGCGGATTCACCGGATTTGGGTGCCAGAGCCCTGGGACAGGCTGCCCAGAGAGGGTGTGGAGTCTCCATCTCTGGAGATGTTCAAACCCACCTGGATGCTTTCCTGTGCAACCTGGTGTGGGGAACCTGCTTTGGCAGGGGGTCAGGGGCGTTGGACTGGATGATCTCCTGAGATCCCTTCCAGCCCCACCATTCTGTGATTCTGTGACTTCTGTAGACTCGCTCTGTGTGGAAGGCAGTCAGCCACACACACTTTGGGTATCCCAAAGAAAAGGTGCTGTCTACAAGCTAAACGTCAGGCTGTTTCGTCTTTATTCAGCACGCCTTTGAGTTTTGGCATTTACTTTGATATACTGCACTTTATGGACTAACAGAGGTAGGTCATCCTGGCTGCCCACCTTCTATGTGCTGACTTTGCAAACAAAACTTAACTGAAAAAAATAACTGGCTTAATGAGATTTCTATCCCTGGGTTTGACAAGAGAGACCTTCAGAGTTCTCTGAGTGACAACTGCCAAACACACTTAACTTCTTAATTACATAAGAGGAAAATGCACTTGAACTATAGCACTGGCTCTAAGATTTTATTAATTATAAATGCACACCTCGTTATTAACATTTTGAACTTGATTTGGGAGAATGACCTATGAAATGAAATGCATTCAGGTACTGTTAAAGATATGTAAATTCCACCTCCCTCTCACCACCTGCCCAAGTGAATAATGCCGCGGTGTATGTCTATCCAGTTGTTAATGAGTTATATATTCTATTAAATTGATTTCAAACGTTGTGCATTGAATCTTCACTCTTGCAATATGGTACTTTATATTTCTATCCTATTTAGTAAAATTAATCAACAGCTGTGCTCCTTATGTTGATTATTCTTTTTTCTATTAAGATTGGGAGGTTAATGAGAGTAGTGAAATGCCTGGATGTGCTATACATGATAGGAAGGAGTAACTAATTCAATCAAACATATACCCCTGAAAATGTTAAAGCTATATTAAGAAATCAAGCTATAAATAACTTGGTATTTTGCATCTCTATTTTCCAAGTCAGAATGATCCATATGGACATCACAAACTTTCAAAACTGGTTCATTTTCTTAATAATTTTTACTTAGAAGGTCCAGTTTATCAAAATACACCCCTGAAATCTATCCAAGGTATTATTTCCTAATTTCAAGGGTCAAATATGACTCTAACACAATCAATTGAAAAACTCTCTTTACTGGATGTGGCATCAGGAACAGCTACAGTAAATGTTCTGCTCCATGTAAATCCAATAAATGTTCTGCTCCTTCCCGGGCCCCAGTCTGTGAGCTGGCACCTCAGTGCAACCAAGGAGAGGGTCCCACATCTCCACACAGCTGCTCAGGAGCTAACACGGGTGAACTTTTTTTGTTTGAAATCCAAATCTGCTGGGAGTATCCCAACACAGCAAAGATACCACTTGCGGTCTGTGATCCCTGGAACCCTAAAAAGTCAGTTTGAAATCAAAATGAATGGTGGTAGTAATGTAACTAACCCCACCTATATGACCTTCCATACCTTTGAGTACTTCAGAAGTACTAACTAATTGTTGCTGAAACTAAATGACAGACCTTTCTAGCACCACGAGAGGTTTGGACATACAGTTTTTGTTATTGCTAATTCTCCCCTATGTATTGAGGGTTAGGTCCAAGGATCCAAACTCCATTAATAACTCAGGCTGCCAGCTCACATCCATCAGCATCAAATATTAATAGACTCACGAGGGCCAGAGCATACATCTTTCCAGATGGCAGTCAATAATATGTCTTGTTTCTGTTCAGGGAGAGAGGAAGATTTTCTTCCACAAAAATTATTATTGTACAATATTAGTAGAGCTTTAAGACACACTGCTGCCTTAGGTCGTAGCTGTGTTAACAAGCTCTGGACACTTCGGAAAGTGTTTTCCCTGGATTAATGTTGCCCTAACAGATTAGATTTTTTTGTTGCTGTTAACTGCTGCAAACAATGACCAACCGCCTTTAAAATTCTTTTCCAGTGTTCAATACAAAGATTTGTATATTTCTGTACATTTTGGATCAGGCCTTTGAATCCCTGAAATGCATTTTCAAAGGAAAAACATGGTATCCCAGACCATGAGGGGAGTTAATAATCCAGCAATGGTCCACACCACCCATCAAATTCTGCACCCATACCTGTTCTGTCTCAAAGTTTGCCTATTTAAGGATATGAAATTAAGAATTTCAGAAGTAGCTACCATCTATGGGAATAAGTTTGCCTTGGAGGGCTAAAGCCTGCTTCCACTGCAGTCAGTGGCAAAACAGAAAATCAATTTTTCAAGGCTTTTGCAATGCAGAAGACTAACAGGGCTGTTATTGAACTTGGTCTCAAGTTTGCATGATAACGACCTATGCGACAGGTTTGTTCAAGTGTTCTTAAGGTTTAATCTGTCAAGGTGCTGACCATCCTCAACTCCTGTGCAGATTATTAGGGGGGACTGACAACACTGAAAGGCAACATTTTTAAATTTCTGGTAATGGGAGATTTTTAACACGATCTCTGATTTCCTCCCTCTCCCCCTCCTCGCCTGTTTTTGTGCCAGATGAATTAGAGGTGCAACACCTGGCACCAGCAACAGGGAAGCTGGATGCTCAGTTCTCAGAGCTCACAGTACAGGTGTTAAATAGAAAGAAGGGCACAGTGCAGTGCCATGTGTATGTAATGACAAACAGATCAGAAAGACAAAATGCAGGTGATGTTTGTACCTGATGTCTGTGTGTCCTGATAAGCTGATTGGTATGGATTTGGTACATAAAGGTATATATTTATACGCACACACGTTACACTGCACATCAGTGTGCGGGTACACAGTGTCTGTGCACTGATGCAGATCACAGATACAGTTCTGTATATTTACTTATTTAATTGTGACATTTACAATTAACCCAAAGTGGTTCTTCACAAACATTCCCTCAAGGTAAACATATGGTATCCAGCAACACAAACTGTCAGAACAAACTAATTTCCCTAATGGTGTTCCAGTGGAAATTAACGTGCTCTTCAGAAGTGTATTAGCAGCAGTAGGAAACTGTACTTTTACCGGTCTTCTCCTCCACCCTAGACTCAAGCAATTTATTCATGACCTTACCACACAGCATCTTTAGTTTTCCAGACATAATGATGTCCTCTGGCAGAATTCCTTTCCCCTCTGGGTGTTATTAATTACTCCCTGCAGATGCCATTATTGGTGCTAATGATAAAATGCAGACAAAAGGTTGGGGAAGGATCTTGTGCCCTGAACAAGCCAAGCGTTCAGTTTGCAGGTAATCACTGTTACTAAGAACTGACAAATGTTCCTTTACCCACTTTGTACCATTATGTGATGTAGCTATGCTAGAGTTTGATGCACATCTAAAACAGCACAATGAAACCACTGATGACCTTATTCAGTCTCCTTTTCCCCCTGCCCTTTTTATGGGAGCAGATGGGGTAAGGTGGAAAGGATGGGAAAGAGCTTTGTGCTTAAAAAGTGACTTTTCAGCTCATGACTCATCTAAAGACACAACCATCAGTAGTCCTGAATGCTGAAGTCTTTCATTAAATCACAAAGCAATTCCAAGAGCCATCTGCAAAGCTCTCCCCAGGCTGCACCTCAGTCCTCTGAGCATACTGGAAAAAACCTGGATGTGCCATAAGGACGGAGCAGAGCTACCTTGGGGAGTGGGAAGAACCTACCGCTTTGCTTCCTATAATCTTACAAGGATTTACAAACATTTACAAATGGATGTCAGCATTTTATTTCACCTCTGAATTTGTGCTAATATGCTAATTCATACAGTAAATTTCACAGTAAATGCCAAGTTCAACATTAGTCATCCTGATAATAATTCTTAAATTTGGTGTTTGATCAAAAGTGTTCAGCAAAACATGCACACAAACAAAATGGAAACTTTGTTATAAAGAGATTAGTAAGTAAAATTATTATAAATAATGTTAATTTTAAGTACTTGCAGTACTTTATTAAATACGATTTAATTTATTTCACTGGTTATAGCCAAAGCCTTTGCTATGCAAAAGCAAAGCTGAGAGCGCTGACTGTGAGGGAAGTAAAAGTTACCACAAAGTAACTGTAGTTTGCTATTTTCCAAATTGTTTGTACAAAATCTATCTGAACTTTGTAAATCCTTGTTTTATAAACCTAAAGTATTTGCTGTGGCCTGCTACAGGCTGCTACTGGCCTAACATAGGTTCCTCCCCCAGTAAGGAGAAGCTGGGCCTGATTCTCATGTCGGGCCTGTTGGGCCCTTTCTCATTCCCCTGCCTGGGTTTTTCTGTTTCCCATCGCACAGCCTCACAACTGATCTGAGATTTATTAACAGTATATTTGTGTTATTTTTATTTCAAAAAAGGAGGTATTCAGACTATGGTCCCAGGGCTGTATGAGTTTTAGGGCAACAATTATCCATAAAACCAACGATGAAGTGGAGCAGTACTCTGTAAGAATGAATGCAGCAAATTCTGGCTTTGTGAGGTTTTTTTGCCTCCATAAAATCAAGTGAAAACAAATACAAATACAATTTTCATTAAAAAAATTGGATTTTGCATACTAAAACTCAGCAAACCTGAGCTGAATTTCTGTCAGTGAGCATTATAATCCCCCTCGCCACCAGGGAAGAGTTTTCTAGTTTGTGCTAAAAATACGCTCAGTATCAGTTAGTTATCTGCAATTAAAAAAATCCATCCCTACTGTTCAAGCTACCTAAATATGGGCATTAAAAAAAAAAAAAAGAAATAATTCAATAAAGAGAGCAGGCAAGAGATAGCACCCTCTCCCCAGCTTCCCATAAATCAGTATAGCACTGTTGCTGGCAAAAAAAAATCTATCCTAACTTTACAACACTTGAATCTCTGCCTGGTTTAGTATTTAGGCCTTAACTGCAGAGCACTTCAGTGTCAGCGAGGCAATGAATACAGCATCATATAATTAAATGTATTCACAAGGAAAGTAGTATGGAGAGTAAAAAAGATGATCATCAACCTCGGAACAGGATTTTTTTTACACAGTCAGCACTTTTCACCTAATAAAATATCACAAAACACATTTATCTAGGAGGGGCCTCTCTAAAAATAGGAGATTGGATTTAGACTGGGTAGAACAACTCCTACATCATTTCCTCAGGACATTTCATCTGGGGCGAAGGCACATCATACCTGAGAGGACAGCCTCTCCCACGGACAGTCTGCAAAGGAGCACAAGCAACAGAGCCAGGCAAAGTTCAAAACCACGATGGAGGTCAGCGTTTGGCTACCCCGGATGGGTGCGCAGAGCTCAGCCAGCCCCAGCAGTTGGCTACGTAAGGGCAAGATACAAAACCAAACTCCTAATTCTGTTCCCAGTGGAGCTGGGGAGATTGTTTATGGAGCAGATATTTCAGGTGGAGATGAAAACATCTATAATACACAGGTTTAGATTGAGTTAACGGGAAGATATATTATCAAGGCAGGTCAATCACATCTATATCAGGAGGGTTACTAATATACATCACGGGGCCAGCTGGATAACCAAGTCCTCTGTCTAGTTAAAGCAATTTAAATCTGGAATAGGGCCACTTCAGGTTTATTCAGGTGAGTAAACTCTCAGAATATTTTAAACTTCACTCTGGGGAAGCTTTATATAGAGACAAACATCTGTGGGGCTCATTGCTGTTACTATAATCATCTTTGATCAGCTGCTATTCTAAAATGCTCCAAAAAACATGGTTATATCACAATTAAATGTCCCAAAAGGTAAAATGGCCTGGGTATAACGTGCATTATTTCAAGTTAGTGGAAAGTATTTACATGTCTGAGAAGTATATAATTGGTACACGTGCTCTTCATGGTGTACTCAACAAGAGACTTGTGTCCAAAGTGTGGGACAGAAGCTAGCTAAGTATGTCAAAAGACAAAATAGCAGTCCTTCAATACTACTGGTAAAGACAATAAAAAAGCTGTTTTCTTCTGTTTTTTAAAAATAAGGCATCTGAATTGGAGTTATTACCATGTTAAAGGAAAGATTTTAACACTGTGCAGTTCCATCATTTTCCTTCCCAGATCTGGGCAGAGTGGATCAGTGGCTAACAGAAACCTAAGCCATTTGGAAATATGGAGAAGCACTTCAGTGCAGTGCAGTGTATTTTAGAGTGAGGATCAGAGCTGGCTATGACAATTCTGCACCACCTGTTTTATGGGAGTATCTTTGTCTGGAAATCAGAGGTGGTTTCTTCTCTGTCCTGGGTAACATAGTCCTTGTAGAACAATTGTGGCCTCCTGACTTTTTTGCAATAATAAATTTGGGCTCTGGCTGACAAGTCTGAACAGTTCTGCAAAAACGACATTAGCAGAAACAGGCAATAAAAGGTATCATTTATACTTTCAGCCTCTGTGACATCTTCTGGCAAGAAGATCCACAGTTTAATTATAAATACAAAGGAGAAAAAATATCTTTATTTGTTTGCTTCAAATCCACTGCCTGATTTTTAATTGGGAAACTTCTTATACTGTGATAAACAGCAAGGACACTTTCCTTCTTCCCTTCCCCCATGGTTTAAGAGACCTCTCACATATCTCACTCTGTGACCCCTTTTCTAAGCAAAATCATCCTACTTTCTTATTCTCATTTTATGGGAGCCATTTCACAATTTAATTACGCATTCTGTGAAAAGCACTATCTTTGTCTTTAAACCTGCTGTGCAATCATTTAATTGGTTGCCCTTTGTTCCTGTGTTATTAGAAATAGTAAATAACCATTCCTTGTCCACGTTCTATGCACCATCCACAGTTCCACAGATCTCTATCATATCCCCCCTCAGCCATCTGTTTTCTGAGCTGAGTTCTAGCTTATCGAGTCACTCTTTGTATAGAAGCTATTCCATATAAAAATGATCTTTGTCACCATTTGCTACTTCCATTATATCCTTTGTAAGCAGGAATCAGCCAAACTGTATGCAGTAATTTCAGATTTAGATAGACTATGGATTTATACAATAACACAAAAATGGTTTTTCCATCCTGTTTTGTTCTCTTCCTGATCATTGTAACGATTCTATCTGGTGCGCTGGGTTCATTTTGTTTTTGACTGGTGCTGAGCACTCCTTTGAGTTTTTCAGAAACCTACCCACTGTCTGATCTCTTTACCTGAATGGTAGGAATTAAATTAGAACTCCTCTTTTCTGTATTTACTTAACGTTATTTTCCCATTGTCTATCACTCTGCATTTTTGAACACTGAATTTCAACCTACCCAGTCATTCAGTAACATGAAACCTTTCCTCAAATTCTTTACTAGCTTTATATTTGACAATCTCAAGAGTTTTACATGACTTGCAAACTTCCTTTTTATAATTCTTCTACAGCTGTACTATACATTTAAGGATTATATCCAAGCACAGTCTCAAATCTGAACTTCCCTACCACACACAGTCTGCACTCACCAGTGTGGTTACTGGTTGAATCCTGCATCTTCCTGTAGCAGAAGCTGCCAAACAAGTTCATACCCTGGTGCATGTGAACTCTTGTTCACACAGACTGGATGGATTGAGTCCAGGAGGAGTTACATGTGCTGTACACAGCTGGTATCCTCAGCTGGTCTCTTGCTAAGAGCACTGAAGCCACAGAAGCAGCAATGTGGATGGAAAATATACAGGTATGGGGCTGATGATGCTAACACCTGCGGTTGACCTTGGTTCTGAGTTGCATGAGCATATGTGAAAGGATCAAAGCAAAAGAAAAAAAAAAGAGCATCTAAAAAAGAAAAGCTATTTTATGAGATCTAATGAATAACCTTCAATGTCAACTTTAAGCGAATGGGGTTGGCGATGTACCTTGTGAAAAGCTGGTAAATAACCTGGTGATTATACACAGGCAGATAAACAGATATCCACTTCTAACTTTCACAGATTTTCCTAAAACCAAAAACCTAAAGCAAGAGAGTCCAAGATGTGCTAAAATTTTGGTTGCTCTTTGGTATAAGAAAACACACCAGCATTTTCCATTTATACATGTCTGATTGTAAAGGATAAAGTCTTTTCCTTGGATAGTATAGTTAGACAGAAAATAAAATGAAAAACTAGGCTCTGACTTAAATCCTATACTTAGGTGGTTTTAATGAAGTCAGTTTGCAGTTTGATCTACCTGGAGAGTCAGCTACTAACACTTTTATGCATAGATCCACAGATAGTGTGGATAAAGACATATACATTTAGAAGCTTAATAGATGGAAAGAGACACTGTTATTGGCAGGCAGTTTATTCCTCTGCAAAATTCAGATCAAATAACTCAGTCTGAACAGAATATTGAGCTCCACTGATTCTGAATGAGGCTACAGGAAGGGAAATGCAATTTGACATAGCCACATTGCCAATTAAGGGTAAAATACAGGAAATATGTCAACTAGCAACAAAGGCAGAGGTATTCAGGCTTTCTATATGAAGTTGGTTCCTTTGGACCCACTTACAAAAACTTTGGACTAAGTCAGGTAAATAAAACTGCAGCAGAGCCCAGAAGTAAAAGTAAATATAAGAGAAAAGATGAGGATACCTGGGATTTGCTCACAGTTCTTACCAAATTATAGACAATAGGTGTGACTGAATAAGTTCTCATTAGTAGAGGCAGTCATTGAGACAAACTCCACTCTTGTCTATCTGGGACAATCCTACTGAAGCTAGCAGTTGCGTTCAGGTAAACTTGGGCTGACAAAGTCGAATTTGAGCTGTCACAGACAATTTCTGGAGCTTGTACATTGATAAGAAAGTGAGCAAATAGAAATAGTAGTCCATAAAAGGGTCTGAAAAATTCTATTGAATTCAAAGAAAGGGACACAGCTTCCACTACTGAGGGAGACCCACTGTGTCTTGTGCATCCAGTGACCTTGTTAAACGCTCCGGTACAATAGATCAGCTGCTCAAAAGCATACAACAAATGCCCTGAAGTGAGAGAAGACCCTTTATTATGGCTCATACAGCCAGGTGCTGACACGGACACTGTCAGGGTTTAGGAAAACACAGGCTCCTAAACGCTGTGACTGCCAGAGCTCCAGTAGAAATGTCTAATTGGTCAATAGGAGCTCCAGGGGGAGAACACCAACAGGCCTAATAGGTAGCAAGCACCTGGTTCATTGATACAAAAATCAATAGGGAAGCGGCTTAGTCTGAAAGCCTGGGAATACACGGGTGGCCTCCTCATAATGATCTTCCCCGTTAGGATCTGAATGCAGGATATCTCCTCCTGTAGCACAGCAGAGCCAGAAGAATCCTTTTGTGAGTCATTATTGAAATAATGGTGTGAGCCCGCATGCAGTTTCTTTGCATGGAGGTGACGTTCATCGTTTCCTAGTCTACATGCACCATCTCAGAAGTGGATCACCTTTTCAGAAAGGCACCTGCCATTTAAGAAAGATATGGTACAATCTGGGGGGATGCAATGCTTATGAAGGGTGCTGTTCTGAAAGCTCTCAGTACCTGTGCTGTTCATCCCCAGAAAAAGTCCTACAGGGCTTTTGAAATGGATCACACAGCCACACCACCAAGCTTGACCTGAAGCAATGGTTTGTGAAGGTAAAATGGTAAAACAGCTCAGTCTGCCAGCAAATTTGCCGGTGACTGCTGATAGAAATGGGGTTTGTGATGTACATACTGATCCACAGGGAGCTGGACTGAGACCAAAGTCATTTCATGCAGACCACTGCACAGCCAAGAGAAGATAATTTTCAATCTGTACTGACCTGGCCTGGATCAGACCTAGTAGCCTAGGGATGCAAAACTTTACAGTCTGTTATTAGTCCCAGTGGCCTCCAAAAAATAAAAGTACAGTCATTTTGCACACATAAATATGTAACTTCTGTATGCAGAGAGAAGTGGGTAAGAAAATTCAGAGGTCATTCATAAAAGAGATATCAAGACACAATTCAGAGGTATTTTTCCTCTGGTCTATGAATATGCAAAAATCCTGATAGGTACAAATGATTCCTGACCAGCTTTATTTATGTGAGGAACTGAACAAAACATGGGGCATGAGATGTTTTGATTTATGTTAATAAACTCAGATCTACCCACATACAGCCCAGATGATAGAAGAAACTTCTGTACAACTAGAACTGATCTTTCATTTCAAGAACAATTTTCCAGCTCACTCTTAATTAGGTTGTATGGAACAGAGTGTTTTTTGTCATCTGCTTCTTGTTCCACATCCGCTTGTGAAGTAATTTGTAAGCTTAGAAAAAATTATCAGATGAGTTTTCAGACTTATCTCCATCTAGAAGATACCACGAAAATGCAAGTTTGAAGGACAACGCATTCCTCAGAGACCTGAACCAGGAAAGAGGGATCTAGGATGTAGCCACAGTTAGTGTAGAGGACCTGACTGTGTTATTGGGACTGACTGTCTCACAATTAATAGCATTTTCATTTTTATCCATTTTCAAGCACAACATGAACATAATTTTAAACTTTTCCCGTCATGGTTTCCCAGGGCACAGTTACATCCTCTTTTTTTTAAAGTTACTTTAGTTGAATTTCCCATAACCCTGTCTTTCACTTTACCCCTAGACCTAAAACTCACATCGATATCTGTTATCAAAGAGATTGCATTTTCTTCTTGCTGACTTTGCAAAAAACGATCTTCTCAAAACTGTTCAGAACGCTTCGAAACTGCCAGGTCTTTTTGCTGCTTCTTCAGCTGCATCCCACTACTCTCTTTGCATCCAAGCAGGGACTTTCCTCCTTGCACTGCTGCTTGGATCACCAGTGATAGTCCCCCTGGGTTGGTTTTGCTTTTCCGTTTTCTATGTCTCTTTACTTCAAGGGTAGCTGAGGAATTAGTCATGGCAACAAAGGGGTATTCCCAAACATCTTAAAATTAAGTCCACTAAGAAATTCTGAATAGAGTGGAAACAATGGAAAAACCAATAAACAGGGAAGAGTTTAAAGGCTGGGAGCATGGGAATCAATTTCTTCCACATCATGACTTAATATTCAGTCTTTGTTCAGGAAAAATCCTCTCCTTTTTAGGGAATGTGAAGCATGGTACTTTTAACCTGGTTATGTCAAGAGGGGATTATTTGAATTTGAGGTCCATGAGCCCATCTGAGCGTCCTTTGCTAGTTAAAGTGCTATAGGAGACAAAGAGACAGGATTACAGCAGTGGAGTAGGAAGGGGCAGGGCACTAAGGATAGAGATCTGTGGAAAACAAGGCTCTTGTAGCTCTGCTACTTATAGGACAACTTGTTTTACTTTTACTACTAATTAGTAATTCACTCACTGCCAGCTACAACCTACAGCCCAACCCACCTGCACAGTATGGATGCCTTTTTGCCTACCCATTGCCGCTACTGCTGGCCATTCACAATGGTTTTGGACATTGGATTAGGAATACAAAGTGAAAAGAAAAGGGAAACCAGTGAGAAGAAAATGCATCTTCCTTATGCATCTAGGTAATTCATGAAATGAGACTGGGCAAACTATTTCTGCTGCCTGTAATACTCCAGTTAATTGGACAACTGCTGTGCCAGAAAACCTTTTCCCCACCTACAGCAAGTAAAATTTATACTGGTGGTTGGTAACAAGAACATCTTGATAAAATGGTTGAATTTATTTTATACCTATAAATGAAAAGAGCTCTTAACAAAGGGGGGTAACTGATATGCTCAGTAAATCAAGGATAAAAGGACACAGGCTCTATTGAAGATTTTTTCCCCTCGCCTTTTCTTTTTAAACCTTTTGATGAGGTGCCCTGTTGCTCTGAGATGAGCTTCCACTGAAGTACTTTTGGAATTATCTCAAAGAGAAACGGATCAGTTAAATGAGTTAAAGCCCTTAAAACAGATCCACTATCTCCAAACTTAGGTTCATTTTTTATATTAAGAATTTAGTGAAATTTATAAAATAACTTTATTACTGAACCAGGGGCTTATAAGACAAAGAAGTCTCATTCATTTTTTCCCCCTTCCTTCTGAACTGGTGGAAGGATGATACATTTAGAATAAAGATGAAAGCAAGTATGTATAAGAGAGGGAATATTCTGATAAATTTGTATTTATCAACCTTGAGAGTTTAGAAAACACCTACAGGCAATGATTCTTCAAGTTCCTCCAGACCTACCTGGGATTTCAGTCCTTCAGGGAAAATTCAATTGAAGATAAGATAAGGTGCTCCTTTCTATTTACTTTTTTTTTCCCTTTTAGACAACAGAGAGAATTTTCAAGGTGTAGGACAGGAGAGCAGGCTGCATTTTTTTATTTTTTTATTTTTTTTACATAGAGGGAAAGATTGTTATTTCTTTCCTGCATGTTTTCTTCAGGGAACAAGAGATACTGTATGTGCCAGAAGGAAGCCAGTCATGGCTGGAATACTCAACAGACTGGACCTCTATAGATACACAAAATTATGGTCCTCCTCATTTCTATGGAAGGGTGAATTGGTCATTTTACTCATGAAGTAGGCAGAGAGCAGAGTAAGACTGGCCTGAGACTGTGAGTGTGGGTGTTTGCACTGACTGAGAGATTATCCATTGCAAAGTTTGTTACACATTTGCTGTGCATTTGAACAGGTTTATGGCACTATAACAGGCATTTACTTTTACTAAGTGTTCAAACTATTGCTTATTGTGTGTTACAGGGGATGACTTTTACTCTGATGTGTAGGCATGTGCATGTAAACCTTGGAAGCAATTTGTAGCCCTGCGGTAGAGAAAGCATTATGTTGAGAAACTCTGGTATACTAGACAAAATTATGGATTTGTAGACCCAGATTAAGCCTGTGTTTCAGGCCTGAAGTACACGGATTCCCACTGAGCTCAGCCAGAGATATATATATACATAACAATTATATACGGATATATTCGAAAAGCATTATTTTATTATGTTTTTCAAATGCAATTTTGATGCAACATCAACAGAAGATGCAAATGCCTTGGAAAGTCTTAGGGAAGCCAAGTGACATTCTAAAAGCTGAAAAATCTTCTAGCAAGCGGTCATCACTCCTATAGTTCCCATATTTTCCTGTACTGTGATTGGCTTGTATGGGACCAACCAATATAGTCAAGGAATAGAAAAATGTCAAAATAAATTCTTTCATTTTGGTGATGAAGTGCTAGCTTTGCTTGCCAGCATGCAGGGTTCAATAAAAGCAGACAGGTCTTCAAAAAATTGCAGCATAAATAGATGAACTCTTTAAAGTAATATAAGTTCTGTCATCTAGATGTGAAATATAGACCTAAGTGCCCGCTGAAGTAAAAGCTGACCGCACATCCCAGACATAAGTGTTAAAGTTTTCTCAGAGTGTCTTGGGCTGAGAAATGTTTTAACTACATATCTCTTTGCCACAATAGACAGAATGAAAGCATTTGAAGTTAAATCCATTTTTCAAAAGAAGAAAACAAAGCATCCATAAAGAAACAAAGGCATATCACAGGGTGAGGTCTCTAGATAGCTACTGTTTTCAAGAAAGTTGCAATTAGCTGTGCAATGAAGAAGCTGAACTTAGTTGTATTTCAATAGTATTTATAATGATTTCAGTAGCTGGAAAGCTGATAGGTATGTGCAGGGGGTTGGTTTCAAGATTTCCTTGTGAGACAGAAGGTCAGGATTCCTGTGGTCTCCTGTCATATTTAATTCATATCCTCTGGTCTTTTTCACCACATTTATTGAATTACAGGAATAAAATTCAATGAACCAAAAACAAAAGAAGAGAAGACAGGGTAAATCCTGATTTCTTTTACATCCCTACTGCACAAGTGACTTCAGTGGGCTTGTAAGAGAGCATCTTAAAGCAGAATTTGGATGGAGGGAGAGGTACAAGTTAGCGTAACCCCTCTGACTGCCCCCGTAATTGCATCCAAGTAATTTATTGCAAGGAGCAACTATTTTCATGTGGGAGTAAGGATTCAATTTCTACCAGTCAAGAATCTCCCTGTATGCTTTTTAAGGCTAATCTTTGTCAGATTCCTTCTTGCCACAACTGAGATGGCAGTAGAATGGCTTTTCAAAACCGTTCTTCAGTCAAGCATCACTGGCAATTCATCACAGGAGTACTGAGAGGCAATCCTCAAATATGTTAAAAATACCAGTTTCAGGAAAGTGCCCTATTGGCATGCTTATGGTGATGATTCCTTGCAATCATCTTAATTAAATGGATATAACCCTTATGCTCCCTGAAAAAGTGAGATGCAAATAAGCACAGGGTTTCCAGCAGTGTGGACTGTACTGCTGGAGCGTGTGGGGAGCAGCTCTGGACATGCTTTGTGATTTTGGGGAATAAGATTTTGGTGTGTCTCCTCTGCTCCTTTTACACTATTTTTATTGACCTATATGCTGCCTCCAAGAACGAGGCTGTTTTGGATATAATTGTAGATCACTCAGATTTCTCAGCTACCTCTTCAGTCAAATCTACACACATTATCTGCGCTGTGGTGTAGACACCTATGCAGTTAAAACAGTGCAATCCACTAGTGTGAACACAGTTATATCAGAACCTCATACAAATAACCTGTACCAGCACCCAATAACATCTTTACACCAGTGTAATTTGTTTTTAGAGCTAGGTATGTGCAAATCTGGTTGTTGAGACTGACACAAAATATTCATCAGAAACAGTAGACATAAAATGTTTTTAAATTCTATCCAAAATGGCACACTCACCAAATATTTAGCTTTGGTATTTGAATTTTTGGAAATGTAACAGCTAATACATAATGTCCTATTTTTTATTTTAAAACTTGAATCTACTTAACTTCCAAAAATTAAGTGTTCTGCTCACGTACATGTCAACCTATGGGATGGCTGCTTTTCCACTTTATACATTTAATAAAGGTGACCAGATGCTTTGTGTTTTTAATGGCTTGTTCTGCATCCCAACAAAATGTCCCTGTTTTGGCTGTGATTGCAGATGATTCATTCTGAAATCCTGCCCAGCTGCCCTGACACAGCCGAGGCAGGGCACAGTTAAAAAACAAGCCATCTGTGCAAAAGAAGTGGGCTGGAGGAGTGCTTTGTCAGGGAAAGACTGTCACTTCTTGGTCATTATGTTTTCTAGGCATCCAGTAACCCAAAAGCCCAATGGGTCCAACCTGTCTGACTTTTCAATCATATTTTGCAGTCACATCCCATGTCCCATCATATTCTCCTCCTTCCCACCTTACTTACAAACCCTTCAGCCTGCTCTGCTATATAAGATCGCGTGTAGATCAAATGTTTCTGTAAAATGCAAGATGTTGATCACGCTTTCATTCTTTCCAAACACATGGCAAAATATCCTGACCCTGTAACTGCATCAGCCAAACCTCATGCTAGAAAAAGCAAAAGGGACTCATTGATGGCTTTTCTGAATAATTGGCTCTGCCCAGTCCTGTATTAGCATCACTCTCTTGCCAGCGTTGCCAAAACAGACATCCTGCATTCACCAACAGTCGAGCCACTCGCTTGCAGGCTGGTCAGACGCAAGGGTAGAATTCTACCCGCAGGCAAAGCCCCCCACTGCCTCGGTGAGAGGCAGGCATGTGTGTTTGAAGGCAAAGCCTGGTCTTGAGTGTGTCATGGAGATAAGCCACTTCAAACCTTGAGCGGGTTCTGGCCCCACAGCATCTTTCTCATGACCTGCAGGGCTGACACCTTCTCCCCGCCCAGACGACGGAGCGCACAGCAAGAGCGGCTCGGCAGGACACCGCCATTCCGGGATAGGAAGTAAAGGTTCCTGTCAAGTTTTCTTTACAGCCTATGTTCTCTAGCATTTGAAAGAACCATTGCAACTCAAGTCATCTGGCATGCATACGAATGACAAATATGCTTCAGAGGCAATAAATTAGCAATTTCAAGGCTTTACTTCCCCTCATGGACTAATTGCCAGAGATTATAGTATATTATGAGAGAGCAATGATACTAATGCCTAAATATGCTTCAGTGATTATAGAGCTATCCTCAATAACCAAGCTGTTTAAATGTCAATGCAAGAAAGCTCTTTATTATGAGATTAAATATTATTTTGAAGCTATGCAAGAGGAACTTCCCAGGCTTTGCTCCTGCAATAATACTGCCTTGGAGCAACATACATTGGACAAAATATGCTTTTTAAAAAATGGGTACAGTAAAAGGTCCCGAAATATTTTTGTGCTGCAAACTTGAACAGAGTTCCTGATAAGTAAGAGGATCTTGGTTTCTTTTTATTTTGCATTTGTTACTAACATGCTGCTTCCTTTATTTTTTCCTCTATATTAATATTTGTGTATCACCACTGTACAGAGAAGACAAATCCTTGTTTGCTGTTAGTGTGAGTGGGGAACCAAAACTCAAAGCCCTTTTCTTCTTCTTTTTTTTTTACATCTCTAGATACCACTGTCCTGCACAGATGCTTTTGACAATCCTGTCTCTCATGCCTAAATAAATCTATTTATACCTGGCATTGCAAGAACCCCTGGAAATTAGATGGAAGCTCCAACTTTCAGGTTCAGCTGTTGACATGAAGCAGAGAACAAAAATGTCTTTAAGTCATAACTCCACAGTTCTGGAGGTGACAGCTGGCGATCATAAGCTCAGGTGTGAATTTAAAAGGGGGAGGAGGCTAAAAAGCCTTTAGCATCTCACTGATCTCATATAGGACTCCAGCACTCTGTGATCTTGTCACACAGTTGTGCAGCCTTCCCCTACAGATGACAGCAGCATATGACCCTGCAGAATATGGAAACATTTTTCCAAGAAAACCCTAAACACTGCAGTGGGGGTTGATGATAGGACTCTGCTGTCCAGATCCAACGTGCCATTCCCCTACCATCGTTTCTAAAGCTACCCGGTACAATGTACACCATGTTTCATAAATGCAAATTAAAAAAACTACAACATGGTGAAAGATCACATCTCATGTTCCCTACTGTTTCAAGATATTTATTCATCTCATTTTGAAGTTGTAACTTAAAACAGCAGAGGGTAAAACTCATCTAGGAGGCTGCACATTTTAGTTGTCTGCTAAATGTCAGTGGAAGCTCTAAACATATGGGGAATGTCTTCAAATCTGAAGCTTGATCTCTAGTAAACCTAGTAATTATAGCTAATAATTACTATAACAGTATAGAAAACATATAGATAGGCCTGTGGGGACAGATTAAGTAAAATTAAGGACACAAATTACAGAACGACCACTGTTAATGAAGATGGTGGAATACTCTCTTGAAATTATTTTTTTTATTTAGGAAGTATTGTTCCTTAAAT
>NW_010288972.1:111548-122648 GCF_000700745.2 Antrostomus carolinensis | reverse complement strand
CTTCATTTATGGATGACCAGGGAACCTACCAGCAAGAGTTCCATTACTCCCAGCTGTAGCAGGACCAGACACCTGGATTCACGTCCTAATACTTTCTGCTGCAACCTGGCAGTCATTAATTCTGAATTTTTGTTGTTTCAACTTGGGTGATTTCTTCAGCCATTTTATATCTCAGCTATAAAATGTAATGCTTGTTTACCTCAGAATGTCTGAAGCTCTTTCTGATGCTCAGGTAAAAGACACCTGCCATGTATGCTCAGAAAAGACATAAATTGCTCTATCATTTGTAACATTTTAAGAGATCTTAATCTATTAAAATCACAGCGTGACTGACAAGGAACATGCTGAAAGGCCATGAGAATTCCTTTTCTGCTCTTCCAGGCAGACAATAATCTGACATCTTTTTTGTTATGTCTTGACTTAGAATATACTATGGGAAACCATGTCTTTATCCTTATAACAGTAATAAACTTACAATACTAATGTTAAGTAAACAACCAGAACTAATAAGCTGACACTGCTCAAAGGAGAATTATGTGGACTTATAACAGAATGGGGAAAAATTACCTGCATTTGGCTGCTTTTATGCAAATATTATGTGAAAACAGATTAAAATCCTCTTTAATTTTTTTTCAGGTACCTTATAAAATGCCCCAATTATTCAAAGCTCTCACTTACCATATATCCTGGGGCACACGTACACTTCCCTGTGATGCTGTCACAATCTGCACCGTTCTGGCAAGGGCAGGTCAGCTCGCAGCCTTCACCGTAGTACCCAGGGGGACAGGTTTCATTGCAGTAGAGTCCAGCCCAGCCAACTTTGCAGCTACATTCTCCAGACAATGGATGGCAACTAATGAAGACAGACAGACACATTAATGAGATGTGGACATAAAAGAAAAATGTAGTCTGTAAAAAGCAGTAGAACGTTTTATATGTGATGTCAGCCAGAGTCACGCCAAGAACAGAATAAACCTGAAAACTGTTAAGGATGGTGAACATAACCAGACACAGAATTTAGGAAGTTGTGATGGTTTCACCCTTTTGTTCTGTAGCCAAACACAGTTGCTCTCTCACTCTCCCCACCCCACCTCCAGGGAGTAGGGGAGAGAACTGGAAGGAAAAGGGCAAGGACACTCATGGGTTGAGATAAAAACAATTTACTAATTAAAATGATGCCCAGCCTTGGGCATCACTTTTGGGTCTTGCCATTTACTACACTTCTCCCTCTCAGTCCTAATGCAGCTGTGAACCAGCCAAACACAGTGACCTTGAGCTCCAGCAGCAACTCATAACATCAGTACCTGATCAACATTCTTCTCATAACAAATCCTACACTGAAACCAAAACACAGCTATTGTAGCTACTATGAAGAAAATTAACTCCATCCTAGCAAAACAGAACAGAAGTGAATAGGGAATATGATGCTAAATACCAGCCTGGCACGCCACTTCCAAACATCTGGGAACTGCCACAGCACTGATAATTTTACATCTCTGAAGATTATGCTTTCCATTCTCAAATCAGTGTGACTTGGATTACTGACATTAACCACAACGCGATCAATCCATACTGTTGTATGACATATATGTGCTATACGGTACTACAATACAGCCAGTTAAAGAGGTTCAGAGTTAGGAGAAATTCCAGTGAATGAAGGAATGCAATGAAGAATTTTGAAGATAAACCTGAGTCCTGTGGTCCAAATATTCTAGCATGGTGTAGTCTAGTCTAATCTATGTTTTAAAAGTGAGTGTCACCTCAGCAGAACTTTTCAGCAGGGAGAGGTAGAAAGGAAAGTGCTTTAGAAGGGAAAAATCTCACTGGAAAAAGAGTTTTGCAGGGAATATTCAGCCATAGTGAACAGAACTGATTACTACCCGAAGCCTTGGGATTTATTTGGGGCAGGAGTCAACAGGAGACCTGTGACTAAATCTCAGCTGTGCAGGGAAATGAGTCAAGTACCGTTATTCTGAATAACGAGCATTGCTGCCCAACATTAACCCTCTGGCTTTCATTTCTATTCAGACCATTCCACACTGTTGTGAGAGCACACAGAGAGAAAAGAAGAAAGGAGAATCAAGCCCAAAAGACCAGACAACGCCTGGTCCTTCTGCACCTTGTAGGTGGAAGACTTAACCCTGTGTTCCTCCTGCTATGAAACAGTTTATTCACCATTTTCACTTCTGTGAACAGAGAGAGCATCTCCCTGGTTTCCTTAGGGCACTAACTTCCCACAGCAGAAGATCGCGCCGAGGCTGTGGCTGGGGGCGAGGAAAGGAGGGGAAGGCTGGAGGTGTGTAAAGTCCTAGAGTGAAGAGATGGAGGTTTCTGGGGGATGGGAAAGGAGAGCACAGGAAGATGTCTAGTTTGGGGAGATGAGGTGGTGAAAAGAAAGAGCAGGGATGGAGAGGGAATCCCATCTTTGGAAAAGGACCCCATGTTGTCTGAGGCCAGCTGGGAGTGTAAGGCTTCACTTGAGAGCTCACTATGCTCTGGGAGCCTCTGCACCTCAAGATTGCACCATAATAGCACTGTCTAGCCCTCAGTGAGAATGATGAGAAATAATATTGCCACAAATCAGATTTTCATTATTATTCTCAGAACAAGAAAGAATAGAGTTCTGCAAGGTGGCACCTCTCTATGGACCTGTCTCCTGTTTTTTTGCCTCACAGAAATATTTTCCTTTACTATTATTTATTACTATAGTTTAATATTGCAGACATGACTGAATGGGTTTCTTTACACCTATAAAATTAACATCATATACGTTAATTTTCAAGGTCACCTCATAAAACGTAATTTCCAAGCATGTTTCTGGCAACTGGTGGTAGGAGAGGTTCATCACATACTGTTGTGACTAAGAATGATCAAATTCTCTGTGTGTCAAATGTTTCATCATAAATAGTGTTTTACTGACTAATTAAAACAATTCATCAGCTTAACAAACTACCATCCATGAAATTCTTCTGACAAAGCAGTCCTTGAAATTATGGTTGTTCACAAAGCACCTCTTAACATTCAGATGAAAATAATAAAAGCTCGTTTTTCCCCCCTCTGCGTCTATTAATCATTACCTAATAGGAGCAGAAAGCTAAACATTAAAGAAATATTTTAAAGTGGATTTTTCGTTTCTCTGTTTTCACTACTCCTGCACGCATCATACGGTTCCATGAGAACTGCATCTGTTGGCTAAATTAAATCTTTCAAATGTAATATATGACCACGGCAGTTTGAATCAGTCTATGACAATTCAATTGAAAATACTCTGCTCAGTAAGAATTTCTACTCCAACGTTGGCTCCTTCATCAAAACGGACAGCTTTTCTGCATGGGATGCACGTTATATATTAAGCACTAAAAATCATCCTAACATGCACTAAAATAAGAAGCAACAACCAAACAGACTTTGCAGAAGAGTATGTAGGAGAAAGGGGCTCTGACTCCAAAACAAGTTCCAGTGGAAGTTTAACACCATATTCTGTGCCCCTAAAGCCTTTTTCCACTCCTTCAGGAGGGCATGAGCTAGGAAAAGCCCAATGCAGATGTTTGGGTCCCTGCATTCATATAATCTTTGTCTCCTTCTCTGGAGACATTCAAGACCTGCCTGGACGCCTTCCTGTGTGATCTCATCTAGGTGATCCTGCTCTGGCAGGGGGATTGGACTAGATGATCTTTCGAGGTCCCTTCCAATCCCCAAAATTCTGTGATTCTGTGAAGCAAGAACAATTTTATTACCAGCCTGAGCATATCAGTGTTTTGTTGTTCTCCTAGGTCAAGAACTCGCAGTCCTTCAAGTGCTTTGAAACACTCATCTTTTGCTGTCTTACAGAGTGCTGGTGTTGTAGGGTTAGGAAAAGTCCTCCACATTCAGTTCCAGAGTTATCATACCCATAACAATGGTTCTGGGTAGGCAGCAACAGTTGGTGAATAGATTGTGCAGCAGGGGCAGGGAAACTTCTCCTTGCCAGTAGCGGAATAAACCTTTCCAAAGCTTTTGGCAAGCCAAACGTTAACACACACCATAGCGTTATGGTAACGTAAAGAGCAAAAGGATCTCCAACTTACATTAGCTAGGTCTGAAACGAGGTTACAGGCTGTGTCCGGCCAGGGGACACAGGACACGTCTCAGATACAAAGAGTGCAATGTTCTGAATCACAAACACTTCTCTGACAATTAAGGTGCCCTGATGCAGTGTTAACCTGAAGACGGCTGCGATTTAGATGCTTAACCAAAGTTCAGAAGACAGCTGTTCTGTTCCCAATCCTGCCAGGGAATCTTGGCCATGTAACTTACTCTTTCTGCATTTCATCTTTCCCATCTGTACAATGATGCCTTTCTTCCTTTCAAAACCCTTTTAAGATCTGCAGCTGGTATCACTAAATAGTACTTACTTTTTATTATTAATTGTTTTTTTCTATTCTGGTATATATCAACTATTCCAGTAATTAAAGTCATCAGAGTTACATACTAAATATCTTGCAGTGCACGATGTAGAAATAGTATATAAATGTGTGAGTTAAGAATACTTCTCTCTTATTATATTGGTATTCTGTAAAATTTAATTCTGTATAAACTATGCACCTAGACATATGTACCTAGAACTGTACATATAAACTACGTACATATAAACTATGTACCTAGACATATGTACCTAGAACTGTACATATAAACTACGTACATATAAACTATGTACCTAGACATATGTACCTAGACATAGAACTGTAGCTAGGAAACTTGTCTGTGGTTCAGCCAGCCATCTATGCATCCAGTCTACCCAGTGAACTAAATGGGAGCTGCATTGATGCTGAAAAGTTTGAAGCACTTAATGGCAACCGCGTTAAGGCAAAGAACAGTTAGCAACGTGAATTTCTCAAATAATTCCTCCTTTCCTGTTCGGAATGTACCTTTCAAGGTCACGGCTCCATGTAACATCTTGCCAGTACAGGGTGCAGCATGTGTAAGACATTTCTCCATGCCACCAATAAACTGAAATTAAGAAATAAAAACAATTTCTCTAGAGAAGGATAACAGAATGGATGGGTAAGAGGCCTCCAAAAGGATCCCAGAAGGCAAACCCACTAACATCTGCTCTCCAACCACTCGCTGGGAGCAGGAGAGGAACCTTATACTCTTGAAAGAGCTTGACAGTGTTATGCACTAGTATTTTCCATTGAACCTTAACAACTTCTATTTCTTCAAATCTCTTGCCATAATAGGAAGGAATAGTGTTGAAAACCTAGAGTGACTGCAAGCAGCCAAGTGCTTCTCTGGCACTAGGTCAAGTAGAGGTGGAAACTGGAAGCTGTCCACAGCGCACAGCATAGCTTGAGAAGGAAATTGTTCCACAGCTCTTGCTGCAGTTTGGAAGCTACTGTACACTCCCTGGCTTTTGAACCACACATACAACAATAGACATTTTTTAAAAAAAATTCACTAGCTGAACTGAAAAACAGAAAGTCATTTTTGACCTTTACATTTTTTAAGCATCTAATTTTGAAGAAATCTGAGGAAACCAGGTAATTTAACTTTCTTAAGGCAAATTGGGAAAAGAAATGCTTGAGACAGCACAGTCTGTTCCAAATTCTGAATTTGTTCTCCACACATCTTTCAGCCAAAACAACTCATTCCCAGTGAATTTCCTGACTTTCTGTTTATACGCTACCACCACTTATCTCATCTGAATGAACAACAGCCCTTATCATTTTTTAACAGTATTTTCTGTCTTTTGGTGTTGATACTATATTCAGTCTCTCTTACTAAAATGCCCTTTTGCTTTTAAAGAAATAGCCGTGATGAGACCGTAGGGCCATTACTTCAGCACATCTTCAAAGCCCCATTCAAGTGCATTATTCGTTCAGGTCAAGGCAAAACATCAGGTAAGGTCCATGGGGTTTGGTCCTTCCAGATTTTTCAGTGTTGAGGCAATATCAGAGCCTCTGGAGGTCTATCCATTCCATTGGATTTCATCACAGTAGGAAAGTGTCAAGGCTTAACAGGTTCCTGTGTCTTCTTTCCCTTCTCATGTCCCTGACCTGGGAAGGACATTACTACAGACCTGTGGCTCCAGATGCTGACTCCATACCAGTGTTCAAGAAAGGTGGGCTGCTGAGACTATTCCAGCTACCCATTTCTCTGCTTTTCCGAACAGCAAACCAGGATTATGCCTTTTTGACTATTGCAGACTGTCTCAACATAGGCTTTTTGCAATGGGGGAATTTCTTACAGGTGTATCCTTCCCTGTGGAAGGACAGTCCAAGTCACCAGCACATTCTAAATATCTAATTCTGAGGCTGTTTAAAAGCCCTGTACAAAGTGTCTTTCAGCGTGCTTTGATGCAGAAATTATTGGATGATGTTCTTCAGCTGTTACTGTGCAGGAGGTTAGACCAGATGATCACACTGGTCTCTTCAGACATTAAACCACATAGATCTATGAAAATAGAAAAGCTGATTGTGTACTTCTTAATGTTCCTCCCCAACTTGCTCCTCAAAGACCATAGAACTTTCTGTTCCAGACCGCTCTCCAACAACCACATCGAATGAGTCAAAAGCACTGACAGAAATAAGCAAACTTCCCTCACTTTCTTTCAAGTGTTTATATAATTATCCTACACACTTAAAATATGGCAACAAGTAGCCAACAGTTTAAACTGCATCTGGGGAAAAGAGATGGCTGCCAGTAAGTGACTCACTTTGGAAGACCACAGTTCCAGTAATGATGAAAATTCAGGGTAGGAATGGGGGGAGGTGGGTGGGAAGAGAAGTGTGCTGTATGGGACTGGTTAAACAATCAGTTAAAAGATTTGTTCAGAATATGGAGTGCCTTTGGAGAAGGTCATTTTCCATCAACTCTGACGCTCCTCAGCTCAGAAATTGACAGCACTCTCAGGAGCTCATTGAAAAGTGGAAAGCTGAAATACCATGGATGAATGAAAGAACATTTACAGATCTACAGCTTGCTGATATTTCTTTGTTCCATAATAGCAGTGATAAGATGTAGGAAAAGGGAGATTTTATCAATGGAGAGACTAGACTCATTTATTAAGGAAATGGAGATACCATCTTAGCAGAGGATGCTGCAAGTGAAGCTGACGGAGCAGTGAGGGGACAGGAGGCATAAAACGTACCTGTCAGACAGCAACCAGACACAGGTCAGGTGCACGGTGTGTAAGAACAGCCACATGCCCAGAAAAGAGTTGTGACAGGATTGGATCCTCTACCCTTCTGAGCTCTCTCAAACTTGAGTCCTCAGCTTTCTTCACAGCTGGATGCTGCTAGTCTGTTCTTTCAGGAAAGATCTTCTGGCAAACTCTCAGAGCACCTCTCAGGTAGTCCCTTGAGTAACCTAGGATGAACTCTTGCACTCTCAAACCCACAGGCTTCCCCCACTTAGAAGACTCTTAATGAATTGAGCAGCGAGTTGAGAAACAGCAGCCAAGCTCGGCCTTGCCCATGGCCTGCAGTCCTTCCACTCTATTTACACCCTTATGGGGAACTGGGCAAACAAACAGGTTTCTGCAGGCTAGGAGAGGGGGTGAAGACACAGGGTGTCAGCTACCGTCCAAGAGCACATTCTCACCCTTCAGTACACATGAAGAACAGCTTTCACTGAGGAGCACTCTACCTTGTATTTACCACTGAGGAGCAGTTTACCTCATATTTACCACAGGTTTAAGTCGTGCACACTGGCAGGTGCTGCACAGTAGTGTGACATGCAGGAATTTATACCTTAGGTCACTCTGTAGTAATTCTTGAGACATCCCCTATCCCCAGTACAACACAACATTAACCTTTCGTGTACAATGCTCAGCTCATGCCTTAGGGATGTTATTTTTTGCAATGATTTCATGATACACAAAATAATCAGAAACGAGAGAAGCATGTTGTATGGAGCTACCTTTGAGGTGTCAAACACTTTGGCTCCTCCCTGCCAAACCCCATAGAACTAGATCTTTCTGTCGAGGACTCATCAGAATTACAAAGCTTTTAAATAATCCATTGTGAGCTCTGACTTTTAGTTAAGCAAAACCTCGCCACTCACAGCGGAACTGGAATTCACAAGAAAGATCACCTGTTTATTTCCAAGACTGAGACAAATAGAGTCTATCTCAAGCAGACAAACAGATTTGCCTGAAGTGTTTGTGTGTGTGTGAGTGTGCCTCTGTGCATGCACACAAATTAGGTGGTACTGCTTGCATACCTAACTGAGGAGAGCGTTTATATTTTAGCAGGCTGCAAGACCGCAAGGTAGGTTTGTCATCATCAGCAAGACAGTCAGGTCCCTACCTGTCTGGTTTAAAATTGAAGAATGTCCATATCAAGGGCATATGTGCTTGGGCATCAATTATCCCCACCTCCCTCTGAAGCCTAGACAATCCTGAATTGGCTATGAATGTTTCACAGTAATGGACAGAAAAAGGAGGAAATCAGGTGGGAACTGAGGGGCTCAGCATCTTGCAGGCATGGTGAGGAAATGTGGGCACTCATCAGAATAGCTGAGGCCAGGGTGTTTTCACTGCCCAGGCTCCCTTTACTGTATGTGAGGGAGTGAGGAACCTCCAAAGAGCAACTCCAGCAGTCAGCAAACAAGGCAAGGAGTTGCAAAAGGTAACAAATGGGATAGCAGGGAAGAGTCTTAAATTATTCCTTTTTTTTGGGGTTCAAGCCTGCAATGGGAATGTAAACTCAACCTGTCTCATGTTAGGTGCTCAAGTCTGTTCGTGTGGCTCTAGCTCTGAGAACCTCAAGAATCAGATCCTAAAAAAAGCAAAAGGGAATAAAACATCAAAACCTGACCTTTTAAGTGAGGCTTATTCCATTTTAGGTATGCTTCCTTGATATTTATTTTCCTGAATATTTCACACGTACACATACTGAATGGAGAGCAAAAATAGGCATACATGAGAAGAGATGTCTATTTTGACAATGTCGACTTCATTACAGTTCCATAGACTGACTTGGGGATATTGATTTCAGTCTATTTATACATCTGCCTCAAGTGTTTTCAACAAGGTAATTTGCCACGAGACATAAACTGAAGCAAATTAGGTTTCATTTTGAAAGTCCCTTTGCTGTCTATAGATCTAACAAGAAAATCCATGTCATAAAAAGAGCCAAAATGATGGATTTGAATAAATATATCTATATTTTTTAAACTTTGGTGGGCTATTATGCATACATATGGGCATCATATGATAGTTCTTATGCCTATAAGACTGCAGTTACAGGATAAGACTGTATGTCAGATTGTTTCCAATTTTAGCAGAACTATTTAAATAATTAACAGATATATGCTGGACTGAGGCTTATGGGTCCAAACCCGAGGTCATTTAAATCAAAGGTTGCAATCCAGAGGAGCCGTCTGTGTTCTTAATTAAAACTATAGAAAAAAAGGGAGTAGGTGTAGTTAATTGAATTTTTTCCCAATGCTTTTATTTGACCAGTCCCTGCATTAGTGTATAAAATGATGTACATACCTGAGAGTGTTGGTAATATTACAAGGACATCTCTTGTTGCATTTGAGGCCATAAAAGCCTTCTGGACACATCCTTTCTTGGCAATAAATCCCTTTAAATCCAGGGTCACACATACATGCTCCATTGACGTGGTAACACTTTGCACCATTTTGGCAGTCACATCTCTGTGTGCACTGAAAGCCGTATGTCCCGATAGGACACTCTTCTTGACACCTGCAATGACATATGTGAAACAGGACCCAGTGAAATGCTACAGTCTGGGTTGCTTATGACTTTTACATGGGAATGTTTTTGTTAATGAATTCAGTACAAAATCGTTGCTCATTTATTTAAGTAATATACCGTGAACTGATGATATCATTGAGTGATGTGATACCTTGGGCATGTAAATTGCTGTTAACTGAAAGCACATTAATCTCTGTCCAATTATATTCTGCAAAATTTGCATTAGTTAATATTAGCTTAGTTAACAAAGTGCATTCCTGTTTCCTGGACCTTGAAAATTCCATTCATCAACCATAAGAAATTGATATAGAACAAGAGACTTTATTAAAAAACCTCATCTCTGCTTTCTCTTTATTACAGAAGGATTGTGCACCTTCTTTAAAAGCATATGATCCTCTTAGTGATAGTAAGGATTGCGGAAATGTGATCTATTAAACAGTATAAAGTGTTCTCCAGCAATGCATAGTTTTATTTTCCCTCTATGCCGTTGTTGCACCAGCTTTAAACCAGCTATAGAAAATATACTCCTTTGTCTTTTGTGTGTGTTCTGAGTAACTAAAGCTCAAATTTGCTTTTCATCTGTTACTACAGAGGTGCTCAGTAGTATAGAATCTCAAGACAAATCACTCCCATGCTTCTTAGTGTAATCTCTTCTCCAAAATTGCCAACATTTTTAATATTTGATACACATAAAAATGGAACCTGCAAACACTATACGCAGATTGTTTTAAATTGCACCTTCCATGCACTCTTTAAAATATTTCCCTATTGGATATATTATCAATTATGCCAAAAAATCTCTTTCATTGTCCTACACAACCAGTTTAAGTGTTCATCTTATGTCCTACTTAGAAAAGCTCAACGAAAGTCCTACAGAAAGCAACAGTTTCTGTGCTTGACATAATTCAGTGGTTTCAAAATTCTGCAATGAGTCAGTACTACAGTTCACATGATCCACCGTGAAATACAGATAGGCCTTTTCAGTTAATAAAAAAAGAAAAAGAAGCCCAGAAAAGTCCAATTCCCTTATCGCCTGTATGCCAGATATTGGAAATTGCCTATCAGCATTAATTTAATCCTGAGCATTGATTAAAGCGTATAGTGTAAACTCAGTGGATAGAGGCAATTGTTAAATGTCTTTCTGCAGGTCATTTCACAGCTGGCAGGTGAGAGTTCATATAATGATCAGTAATAAAAGATTAATGTGTGATGCAAGCCTGGCAAAACTGCAATGAACACAGTCAGTATATAAGAAGAACATCACTTTTACAGCTTCAGATTAGCATGTTTTACTAAAAATAAATGAACACAGCAATAGCCCTAGCTAGTGATTTAAATGCAGCAAGCATCAACCCAGTTACTAGTTACACATTCCAAGTTCAGGAGTTCATACGAGA
>NW_010288972.1:111080-111506 GCF_000700745.2 Antrostomus carolinensis | reverse complement strand
ATCACCAGTGGTACTGGCTGCTAGCCCTGCTCCTCTCAGTGTAGGAAATAACCAGCAAAGAGTGGGTAACACGAGGAGTGAAACACTGAAAGCAAATGAACAGCGGTGAAGAAGACGATATTCAGAGAGATGCCTTACATCTCCATTGCTGCATTCAGCTCTACCAGTTAGCAGGAGAGCACTGTACTCAACGAGATGAATAGTTAGTCAATAGTGCACTGTATCATTCTATATTTATAGAAGATGAAGCATTACCTAGCAGGGAGAAAAGCATCTGGAAATGAAATATTGACGGCCTAATCCATTTACATAATTAGCCTTTTTCTACTAACAATTTAACCAACTTATTTATTTGGAGATCAAGCAGCTACTGCTAATGAATTTTATACAAAGAATACTAATAATGACTCCTCTGGAACATAAGAA
>NW_010288972.1:108623-111068 GCF_000700745.2 Antrostomus carolinensis | reverse complement strand
AATTAGCTTTCTACTTAAACATCTTTCCTTTGCAACATATCAATCTAATGTGTCCATAGCACCATTAACAACCAGATACATTGTTCAATTAAATTACAAAATGAGCTGCTAAGCCCTAGTTATGTTTCTTGTTTAATTTACATTGCTTTCTGCCTATCTGGGGAGATTCGTATTATAATATCCACTGAACTTTAATATGTACTATAATTATTTGGGTTGGGATAGGATAATATGGCTGTCACCTGTAGAATTAATGGAAGCAATTTCACAAAATATTAAACAGAAGACAGCCTGCTTAACAGATGAACTTAGTACATACACCTACATTTTTTTTTAGATTTATTTTTTTTTCCCATGGCATAACGTTGTGAAGTTTTTTAGGCTTTTCTGTTTGTTTATTTTGCAACAACGATCACATTTATGTAGCACAGACAAATATTAAAAGCCATCCAAAAGGCACTAACCTGGAGATTGCCATTCTGTTGATAAAAGATACCGTTACAAACACAACAACAAGGGAACACGTCTGTTCATATTGTTACAACAAATGTGCTGTTGATACTGGTGAGATTCAATCTTTAGGTTTAATGGCAATATGGGGAAAAAAAAAAAAAAGCAAGCTAAAACAGTGTGTTCACTTTTCCTGTCAGCCACTTAATTCTTAAGACACCCCATCCTCAGCTTCTAATTGTGCTTCTGCTATTAATCCTTTCCAGTTTGCAAAACATACATTTACATGACACATGCAGTCATTTTAGCAGAGCATAAAGCTGCCTGGAGTTAACAGGGCTTGCCAATTTCCCAGACATCCAGAGCAGTGCCACTTCCTGGAAAACAGGTAGGGAACAAAGTGTGCCAATTACACTCGCACAGACCTTTAGGACTGTTTCATCTCCACAAATATTTATCTAATTATCTGTTATTATCTTCCACACAAGACAATGAACTGTGGTATTATATAGTACTTATTGACTTACAGTGCTTATTGATGATAGCAGATAAAGTGTGTTTGCGTTTTTATTGTTATTCACAATATCTGCTCTTATTAAGAACATTTTTTCAGTGCCTTGTAAAATTCTAAAGAAAACACTATTTTGTTGTGCAGCAGCATTCTCCTGCTACACTTGCAATTATTCTGTAACACTGCAACAGTGGCATAAAATCCAGAAAGTAAAATAGACTTTAAGCTAAAATGGTGTCGACTAGTCTGTCCTATTGTCCATGCTGCATGAACACAGAACCAGGGAAAGCAATTTAGAGTTTTTAAAGCCCTTGTGCCTTTCAATGGGCAATCCACCATTAGGTAACTGCAGTTACAGCAAGGTAAGGGGACGTGTGCCTGTTCAGAACACGCCACGACAGGCCACATGCTGTCCCAGCCCGGGTGGGAGGCAGAACTCCAATTGAATATAATGGGCCTAAGGTTTCACTTCCCTTATTGAAGGCTGAATAAAAGCTGATAGATAAACAAGTTTAAACCTTCCGAGAACCCGTTTGAAAGGTGGGAATTTCTAGGCTAATACAGTTTTTCCCTGCTGTGAGAAAAGCATTCTGAACTGCCTGTTTACTTAACTTTCTCCTGTTCTCCTTCATCCTGCTTCATTTCTGCTCCTCTGCTTCTCCCTCCAGTGCCTCTTTTACCTCCCTACTCCAGGAAGGGGCAGGGGAGCCATTCCCAAGGGTTTTTCTTGCTTGCAGGTCCACAGTGAGATCTTCCCTTGGATCCTTTTCCACTTCTTCCAGCTGATCATGCCTTATTTTCTCCCTCCCTGCTTCTGTCTTCCCAAGCTACATCTCTCTCTAGTGTTCAAATCTCTCTCCCTTTATTCTAAGCACAGATCTGAAGAGCCCACAGTACCTTTGCTCAAGGACAACTCTCGAGAACTTTTGTCAGGTCTGCACTGCAGTGCTTGCTCTGCCCAGTCTCTCTCTGAGACATCTTCTCCAGCCCGTCTCTAAGGATGATCAGCAGCAAAACCTTTTGCTTTTGACAGCAGGCAGAACTAGCTCTTCTGCTTTCTACTTGCCATCTCCTTTCCTCAACCCCAACGGTTCTTTCTGTCACTGCTGTTGCAGGTAAGTGTTGCCGTTTGGCAACTCCATTCCTGTTCTTTCCCAGTGTCACATGCCTGTAGCAGAGCCAGCTCTCCTGCTGCATGTCCTCCCTCGCGGCTGGGGGCTATACTGGCAGCTGAGCAAAGAAGCTGGCTCAGCTGCAGGCTGCTGGCTGGGAGCTCCTGACAGCTCTGACGCCGCTGATTCACCTACAGCCAGAAAGCAGTCTAGGTCTGCAACAACCAAAGAAGGAGACCTAGAGATAGAGGGTCTCTGTCAGCCTTCCTGAGCATGGCCAGGACTGGGGACAGCTTGTGATTGAAGTGTGGTCACCAGTGTAAGTGTCCAGGCTGCTCAGTTGCTTCCTTTAGTGACATTGTGTCCAAAAGG
>NW_010288972.1:102613-108602 GCF_000700745.2 Antrostomus carolinensis | reverse complement strand
AAGAGAAAGCTTTGGTTAGCAACAGTAATTATATGGTACCCTATGGCTGAAACACCGTCTTCAGATGGAGGGTAGGGGAAGAAGAGAGATGCACTGATGTCTTCTCCACTAAATTAATTTAAAATAATTAGTATTTCCACCATCCTCAACCACATGCAAATAATGCCATAATCTCCAGAGCACCCTCCAATTACCACTGTTGATAAAATGCAAACAAAGAACTTCCACATTTAATGGGAAAGAGCATGGCCTCCTGAACCCCAGCAGTGTTGAAGGTTCATCTGTTTGTGTGCTAGAAAGATTTGCTGATTGTACAATGAAGCAAAAAATGAGAAATTCCAATGAGCTTTGCTATGTAAACATGTAATGGTAGTAGATGTGAGTACACTGACACTAGCTTGTAATAAAAAAGGGGAAGATACAGGAGAAAGGGCTTTAGCGTACACACACTGTGCCCACAGGCTCTGGAAGCCCTGGTGACACAGTCCCACCCCTGGTGAAACCAAAGTGCATGTGAAAGGCTGTTTGACTGCAGCTTCCCCACCATCGTTAGCCCTGTTGGTAGGATTAGCTGGAGGGCTAAGCCAACGTGTGTTACAATCCCATTTTGAATATGCTGGGTAGTCATTTTGCTAAACCCGTGACACCTTTGTAAAACAATATTATCATCTTCTCTGATCGATTTATGGGTAAAGGCTCATGTAAATTTTGAGGATTTATCACCTTTGATGGTGGCTGAGATGGATCAGTGCTGCAGCGGCACAGAGGGGCTGAGGGAAACATTGAACTGCTGCGTTGCTTACTCTTGAGGATATTAATTTGTATAAATATAATTCATTTACATATCTTGTAAACATGTAATGCTCTCTATCAAATTTATCACCGTAAATATCTAAATTAAATTTAATCCATTAAATTTAAAAAGTTATATTAAAAAACCCCTGTAAATAGAATTGCCAATAAAAAGTAATAACATCGCCACATTTATAATGCTTGAACTGCTTCAGAAGGATGAACCTAATTGGAGCAACGGAAACACACCATCATTTTTCAGAGAGTAAGATTGTCCTAGAAGAGATATAAATATTTCCAATTCATGGTTAAAACTAAAGGTTCTGGGGTTTTGATTTTTACCTGTCTCCTATATAGCCAGGCGTACAGACACATTTTCCTGTCACGGGATCACAGTGTCCTCCGTTGTGGCATGGACAGTCCTGGCTGCAGTTCATTCCAAATGTTCCTGGAGGACATGGCTGTGCACACACCAGCCCCTGGTGAGGTTACAGAAAGAGCAATATTTCAGTCAACAATCATAATGCAAGAAATTTCTATGTGCAGCTTGAATATTTATTGTCCTTCTTGCTAAAACTAGATCTAAGGGTAGTAGCAATATTTTTTCTGTTTAAGATGGACTAAAGACAGTCTCAAAATTCTGCTGCCAGAGTAAATGCCTGTCTACCCTACCTCCAGAAGGGGTTTTTCTCACCACTGTACAGGCACTGGTAATTGTCTTCTTTGGATCTCCCCCATAAACTGCAGATGGGTGGCAGGATATTCACTGTCCCTTGAACAGATGCAGGAAAGCTTGGGAGAAGTTAGAGGCAACCAGAGGAGGCCACAAAGCTGCATATGTGCCGGTAGGTTTTTTTGTGAAACAATTAGAAAAGTTGTTGGATCTACCCAGGGTAAGTGTCACAAAGTCAACAACTGGGAAGAGAGGGATTATTGGAAAGGTTGCACTGGGAGGATGAAGTTCTGCTAGCTGTGACAGCCTATGATGATCTCCTCTGTTCAGATAGCTCCACTTCATCCTAGAAGACCAAATCCAACTGCTGGAGAAGCCCTTTACTACTCTTCAGAACCTACGTACTTCATTTCTTCTACCCTTATCCAGACCCCACACTCATCTCTTCAAGTAGTACAGAATGGCATCTGCCAGTGCTTTGCCTAAGCCATGGAGGAGGCAGGATGGGAACAAGAGACTGGGACAGTTGTAGAAAGCCACCAGTGATGACACAGAAGCAATCTAACTCTCCACACCAACAGTGCAGCAGCCTTTTGGCCAGAAGAAGTGATTTTGCAATGGAAAATCTGCTTTAATCCCTAAACACTGGCTGATGCATCATCCATTATCCTTCCAGCTCCTTATCCCCAACCTTGGATATCTCAGTCCCTGACCTGCATCAAATCTGTATCTTGATGGCTACATCCTTCCCTCATTTCATGCTCCCAGACTTCTGCTCTCCTGCCTCTTTATTCCAGTCCCTGCAAAATCTTTGTTGCAGGGTCCCTTTTAATCCTCTCCTTCACCCAGACCCAAATCCCCATGTTTGAGTTGTTTCCTTCTTCCCCTCCCTGCTTAATCATCCCTGAAAGTGAAGAAAAGCCAGGCTGAGATTCTTGGTTGTGCACTCTGGCACTCCTCACCAGGAAAGGCAATTGCTGGGCAAGCCAGCCCCAAGACAGAGAATACTGACCATGGGTTGTGTCTTTGGAGAATTTACTGCCAAACTCAGGTGTTTTTTCCCCCTAAGTATCACATATCACCCCCTGTCAAGTAACAAGGCCTTACAAGGATTTCCCTAGACTTTCTTAGAAGTTGTATGAATGTTTTTTTCACGCAAGCAAACATAAAATCTGAGGCTGGCATCCAGCTGAGTAACTTCAGCCAAAACAAGTCTGGCAGTGCTGTGATCAGAAGATGGGGTCCTATAATGGAAAATGTTTGGCAAGTGTAGCTGCTGCCAGCGCCGTGCACAGCGCGCAGGGTTTGACAGAAATGATGGTTTTCTGTCCCTATTATTATTTTGTTTTAATCTCTTAGAAGTCTTATTTCTCTAATCAAACCTCAGGGGGTCTGAGTTTTGAACAAGGCACATATTAGACAAAACTTGTACAAAACATAAAGCAGGAACATAACGGCTGCTTTCACTCCTTGGGGTTCTCGCTCAACAGTTTGGGAAGTTTAGCAATATCAACAACCCCAAAGTGGAGAAGCTGCTCTTCAATTAATCATAAAAATAGATACTTCAAGCCATTCCTAACCAGTGATAGGTGGCTCCTTGGCTATAAAATAGACAGGTTGGCCTCAGTTCAAGAACATTCAGATTACAGTGTTAAAAAACTGGTGTCTCTGGACTTGAGTAATACACAACACTATATATCAGAAAATGTAAGCATCCATTTATCTTGATAATAAATACTTTCTCTCTTCACGTCTCAAAAGGAACAGGATTTCTATCAACAAATGATGAGAAAGCAATACTCTGTGATGTATCCCCCCGGAGCCAAGAGAATCTTTAGGCATACTTTTTGCATTAATACGTACTAAGGGAATCCAAAACATCCCTCTCTGGAGGATCAAATGTCAGACCAACGTTTTCTGCTGCTTATACATCTAATCAGTAAAGTTCACCCCATCAGCACCTTTTTTAAGGCCCTGATCTCATCAGCTTCTGCTTTTGACATTGTTTGCTATGTTACCATTTTGTAGCACAGAAAAGATTCTTTTCTGCTCCATTTTCTCACACATCCCCATGTTTAAAATCCACAACAAAAAGATAAATAGACAAAAATACAAATTACAGTTGCTTCATAAAGCCCAGAGGCAATGAGAAAGAAGTGATTAGCAGAATCCATTGTACTAACATGGCACCATGGTGCAGAGCCTTGAGAATGGGATCTGGGACCAAACAGGGTGTGTTGCCAGTGACAAATGTTCTGTCACCTAAGGAAAGATTGCTGTTTTCCTGAGCAGGGAGATGTAGTCCTTCAAAAGTTTCTGAGCAGCATTGTAAATGCTAAATTTAACTTCTCTCCCCACTTCTGAGAGTGCTTGGAAAATTTAATACTGCAAATGAGAAAGATGTATAGAATTAGACCTTTAAAATATTAATGAGGCCCTAAAGCAGCCACCCGCTGACTCCCACAGCCACCAAGGCACGGAAGTTGAAAAAGCCCAACATTGTAGTATGCTGGAAGCCACATTTTGTTGACTAGTTCAACAATATGTACTGTTAGTCATCATCTTCTCGGTGAAAAACCCATGAGACAGTAAAATCTCACAGGACACAGTTCGTGTAACTTGTTGTGCTTCTGGGGGAGTCTGCACTGGGTGGGAGGAAGCAGGAGGAAAGAAATATTACAAGTAATAAAAGAACCAGGCTTTGAAGATGGCAGATCCAAGGAAGAACCTAAGAATCCTGTTCAACTTATTGCCTCCCCTCACACATCCCACAGGCAACCAAGCCCCTAAGGGACCTGAGTTGCTGTTAATAAGCCTACCCTAGGAAAGGATAAAAGTCTCAGCTCATCCAGCAGCAATAAAATCCAAGTGGATTTGCACTTGTATAAATCCAGGGAGAATTCTCTCTTTCCAACGTGATGGTATATTCAATACATACGTGCAGTCTCAAGCCTCGAAATCAGCAAGTAAAATTCCTGATGTCAAAGAAAGACTATCCGTGGTGTGAAATAAAATGAATGCTGTCTAGCAATCCCTTCTCGCTCGCTCGTTTACAGCCCACTCATGTCTCACTTCCCAAACCATTCCAACCACCAAGAGTTAAAAATATAGCATGAAAAAGTATTTTTTCTCTCTCTGTGTACTGGATTACCAGCTTTTCATTAAAACCCTGGAGAGACCCTTTATACTTAAAATCCCAACATTTACAAGCTGAGTGCTTTTACTTATAATTTCAGTTTCTTTCTCTGGAATACTTGATCTCTCTCTTCAATTTTCAGTTACGCTTGTTTCAAACATCAATTGTTAACTCCAGGGTTTCTCTAGGGACAGAGCAGCCAACAACACAGTTTTCAGGAAAGTCTCTCTGGGCCACTAAAAATGCAGAGAAGAAACTCCAGGTTGTAAGGAACAGGGCAGAAGTGGGCCAGGATACACGACCACAGATGCTGTGCAGTCCCAGTGCTGCAGTTCTTCTTTAGGGTCTCTGCTGCATCCTTAAAGACCTCTAAAAATTTCCTGCTCTATTCTGATAGTCTTATATTTCTTCAGTGATTTTTTTAAGTACAGCAACAACTCAGATCCTCAGAATATTGGCATGCAGAAGATAAAGGAAAGTGAAAAAAAATACCCTAAAAGTAGTAATTTTATGTCATTCACTTTATCGATCACTTCTTAGGGTTAGTGCTGGAATGGACAGATAGACCCTCAAAAATACTTAAATTTCTTCCTTTTTGGAAAGAATCTTTTCTTTGTCTCCACAGAATCCAGTTGAGGGTAAGGTGCCACATTCTTACTTAAGTTTCTGCAAAGTTTTGTCTGCTTTGTCATTTGAAATGGAATAACATCAGCATCACCTTTGCTACAACTGGCCAAGTTAGAGAGACTCTAACTCTCCAGTTAGAGAGAGATTTTCTGCACGCAGCTTCCACCAAAAGCAGCAATGCTCTTCCCCCATGTTGCTGCCTGATAGCCACCAGAATCTCACAATTGGTACTTTTTAACTAAAAACAGTTGTGTGATCAAATGGAGGCAATATGTGCTGTACTAAAGGAACATAAACTTCTCTCTCAGCCCTTAAATGTTTCAAGAGGTATAAATAAGGTCCATATCAGAAGCTATAGTTCTATGATGCTCTTCAGGGTCTTCCATGCATTAAAATAAAAAGTCACAGTACTTGTATGCATTAAAATCCAGCGAGATTGACAAGAGACTAATAGTCAGATACAGGAAAAATGCCAGGAAATTTAGAACAGCTAAATGGTATGTAGGCCTGTGAGACTTGGCAAACCCCAAGAGAGTTAATGATTACATTATTGATAAAGTTGAGGCCTTTTAAAATGTTTGGCCTTGCTTTCTTGACACAAAGGATTAAAGGTTAGGGAAATCTGCTCTCTCCAGTGCGACCTCTGATGCAAGCAAATCAATTGCAATCAATGGGAATTATGTCTGAGTAAGGACAGGACACTGAACTGATCTCTGTGTCCTATGTAGAGTTCTGCTTTAACGACCGCCTGAGTCACTGAA